>NC_134432.1:17567500-17682500 GCF_030867145.1 Opisthocomus hoazin
ACTACTGGACTCACGCTCTGTACAGCAGGGCACACAATGGCGCACACGAGAGTTATGAAACGCCACGTCATTAACAACGCACGTCACGCATGCCGAGACGCTCAGTGCTACGGGAGATTTCCCTCCCAGGTTCTCTGGACTGGCTGAGAGCTTTCACAGGGAGTTGCCGGACACCAAGGGGAACGCATGATACCATTACAGATTTCTGGCACTTATTTTAGGTGTCACAAGAACTGCAGTGCAGATTTTGAACCAGGCTGAGCAAGCAGCAGCAGCCTGTGTTTCTAAAAACGTGTTCTGAGGCTGTTTGCTCCCCCGGCATTCCCGTTTTCACACATCGTCCTCCACTGCAAACCCCCTGCGCAGGAGGGATGCTGACCACGCCGGCACGGGCCGCGAGATAGGAAGCTCCAGCTGAACCCGAGGAAGAACTTCTTCCCTCTGAGGATGACGGAGCCCTGGCCCAGGCTGCCCAGAGGGGCTGTGGAGTCTCCTTCTCTGGAGATATTCCAGACCCACCTGGACGTGGTGCTGTGCAGCCTGCTCTGGGTGACCCTGCTTGGGCAGGCGGGTTGGGCTGGGTGACCCACAGAGGGCCCTGCCAACCCCTGCCATGCTGGGATTCTGTGATTCTGTGACAGGCCCAGCACAGGTGGCCAGAGGCCCGAAGCGGAGCTGCACGGAGCTGCCCAGCCGGGACCGCAGTGGCCGCCCCGCGCCGAGCTCCCCTCCAGCCCTCGGGCGAGGCCAAGCATCTCCCCAGAGGCAGCCCTCCAGCAAGAGCCAAGGGGAAGGATGGTCCCCACCTCGGCAACACAGAAATACCTTCTCCTGAGGCCAGCTGGCCCGTGCCAGCCGAGAGCACCGAGTGGCGGCATCCCTCCAGCACAGGGGCCGCAGGAGGGCTCAGCGCCGGCACCACAGTCCCCAGCGCCGACACGGCTCTGTCAACGCGCTGGCTCCTGGTACAACGACAGCAGGAGGTTTCCCAGCATAAACGCTGACCCTGCATTTTCATAAACGTTATGTTAACATGTATGGTCTATCATATAAACGATAACATTACAAACATCTTTATTTCTACTATTATAGTAGCATGCAGGTAGCACCTAAACCACTAAAATTAGCAGAATACGCAAATGCTCTCAAAAAAACTCCTCAGCAAACTTCTTTAGGATTCAGATGAGGATCATTCTACTCAGCTTAGGGGCAAACCACTTCAATAAAAAAAAAAAAGAATTTTTTCTCACTGAGATTTTAATCCTGGATTAATTATTTCAGACATTTTCCACATGCATTAAAGTGGTATTGCTTCTTAGAGTTCTTTATCTCGTTTCTTTGAGTAAAGCTATTAAATATTGGAAATTGTGGAAAACATTTGTTCATGATTATCCAGGCATACAGTCAAACAAGACTGAAACAAGAGCAGCATGCAAAAATGTATTTAAGGACTATCATCCCAAAATGCTGCTAAAAGCTATTAACCAGTACGTGTTAATTGCCACAGCATTCATATTAATTTTCACTTCAGGCCCGACATTGTGGAATATTTCCCTTGATACATTTTAAACAAAGTTTAATTTAAGGAACTGCTTCTATCAACACTTATGAAAATTAACAGCCAAGCAATTAGCACTCATGAATTATCCCTTCCCCCATGCTTTCTACAGCATCATTTTAAAAACAGTTGCTGCAAGAGAAATTGTTGGGTTTTAACCCATTACTAAAATTAGCCACAAGAAACCCTGTAACACTGCACAGAGCTACCACTCCTCGCAACAGGATTTTTAGCATCTGTCCAGCCAAAAATCATGTTGACTTATTTTTATTTAAATTATCTCCAGTAGTCAAATAAACCCACAAAACCCCTATAAGGTCAGAAAAGTTAGTCTTCCTTAAATCTTCATTTTCAACAAATAAAAATATCTTGAGAAAACTCTAGTCTGCATGCAGGAAAGGTTTTGGGCCTTGTACCTCCAGTTTATTCTAGAGCTGAATGATCCCTTGCTTGCTTTTCGATAGTGGTTTTCCAGCTTTCTTCTCCAACTGTTTTGTGTCTCTTTGGCATCTCTTTTCTGACTGTCCTGTAACACGTCTGTGTTTGCCAGCGTTCTGCTGGGGATGCAGGAGCAGCCATTTGGTGCAGACATGTCAAAAACGGAACTGACAAGACATTTTAGTGACTAAAATTTCTTCAAGGTAGCAGGGATTTGGAACAAAAATGGATGTGGACTGGCTCCAGGTCTGATTTCAAGGGGAGGCCTTAGGAGTTACTCATTCCATACGTGGATCCTACAGAGATGAACATTTGATTCTAGCATGATTTTCCTCTATTCCCGGAACTAAATACATCTCAGGAACGTTTTTCTTACTAGTGGGAATGGTCATGCAGTCGAACAGCTTTGACACTAACACCGTACTAAATCACTACCCTTTAAGATTAACGTCTCAGAGGAAACTCATTGCCATGCTTTCCAGCAACTCACGCAAGTTACACTTGTGATTTGAAAAGAAATATTCTGAATTTCTACAGAATGTAAAGATAAGACACGCATTTAAAACAATTGATGAACGCAGGCAGTAACGTGCAGGCAAACTGCATCTTGTGAACCTCACAGCTGTGGCACTGAAGCGAGCTGTTACAACACTCCTGTGTCTCATTTGTGGTACCTGGCTACGGCTTCCAAATCTGTCTTACCGTTAATTTTATTTTCCCAACCTTATCAACAGTTGGTAAGTTGGAACAATAAGCCATCAGAATTTGATTTTTCAGATTCTATAAACAGAAATATACCTGAAGATATCTACAAAATGGATGATAATTTAATTCGCATGTAGATAAAGGAAATCGATTCGGTCACTGATTTCTTGAGCCTTCAAGTAATTTTCTAGACAAACGACAACTGAAGTAAATATAAATAACTAAAGGCTTCTTTTCATACAATACTCTCCGCAAGAGTGTTCAAGATTTATGAACCAAGCTGTACAATTCACGTGATTTACAAACCATGCAAACAGATGCAGGGGTTAGGTTTAATTTAGCTATTTTAAGGAAAAACTTGAAGATACAGACAAGAGCAGTTATTGTGTGTGTGTGTCTTTAGTTATGAGCTGAAGTTTTACAAGGTACATGAAAGCCACAGGTCTGTCCTGTCTAGCTGCGGGGCAAGGATCACCTGAATTCTTGAGCTGATTAGAATGCGTCTATTGTAGTTGCATTTCACAAGCCATATTCTCTACTATTTTGATAATTAATTAACTGATCAGAACAAGAAGAAATTAGAGTGCTTTAAAATTTTATTATTTCATAAAATTGCAGAAGTGGTTATGAAAAAGACACTAAATCTGGCAGAACACACCTGCAAGACGTAAGCATTTTAATAAATTTGCTTGGTTGATATTATGGCATGCAATGTTTTCTTATTTTTAACTGATTCGTTTAAAACCATACATCAAATGGAGGGAGGGGGCAGGAAGGACCCCGAAGAGGACTGTTTTCTTTGATTGCGGGTCAGTTACGGAGCTGAATTACTGGGCAGTTAAAACCATTCAGAAAGCACTTCAGATCAGGACGTACGTGAACAAAGCGCTCTGACACAGCAAGCAAAGCTTTCCTCACGCTTTGCCAGTGAGCCACCAAACGTGGGTTACTCAACAAGCTGAAAATCTGTGTTACAAAACTCCAATATATACACAAACCAAAGGCCTGGTTATAATCTTAAAGATTTCAGAGCCACTGTGATCCCTTGAGTAAATACATAATTAAGTAGGGTTTTTTTTAAGATGTTTAATTAGGCCCCTACCCCTCCTCATCCCCCCTGCCTCTCCCCAATTATGTACCATTTCCCCAAGAGATATGTGGCTCTGTTAATTATGTAAATAAGTCATGCACTATTCCCTGAAAGAATTGTATTTATGTGAAAAATACTGCTCATCTATTATCAATAAACACGAGACCTACAATATTTTCTTAAAAAATAATCTTAAAAAGCTAGATGGTTTTTGATTTTACATTGCTGCCTGAAAATACAACAAAACTACATAAAATAACTCACTACTGAGCTATAATGTTTCTTCTATATCTCAGATGGTCAAGCAGGTATTTAAAAAATAGACAATACATATGGAAGCACAGAAAATAAATTTTATAAGCACACTACTGACAAAGTATAATAAACAATGCTGTTAAAATTAATATGGTGAGATAATACTCCAACAAAATGCCAATTCAGTTATTTTGGAGAGTTAAAAAGGTATTTTGATTTCTAGATCACAACCAGGTTGATTCATATCACACCCTACAAATCACAACTGAGTAACATTGAGGTATTCTATTAATATCTCCAACTATTATATATAGTACAGTTTCCTTCAAATGGATCAAACATCTGTGAAATGCATCAGATTTTTAAATGTGAAAATTAAGATGTTCATTAAAGTCAACTGTACTTCCTACTAATACACTAAAAGGTAGTTAAGGTAGTTTGAATTATCAAAGTTGGAAGGAAACAGGCTGAAGTTCCTCAAGTTTCTGAGAAAAATTCTAGCAAGTAGCCTAAATCACACTCAAGTACTGAACAAGCAAGCTCGCAGATGACACCAAGCTGAGTGGTGCGGTCGACACACCTGAGGGACGGGATGCCATCCAGAGGGACCTGGGTGAGCGGGAGAGGTGGGCCCATGGGAACCTCATGAGGTTCAACAAGGCCAAGTGCAAGGTCCTGCACCTGGGTCAGGGCAACCCCCAGCATCAGAACAGGCTGGGGATGAAGGGATGGAGAGCAGGCCTGCCGAGAAGGACTTGGGAGGTATTGGTGGATGCAAAGCTGGCCATGACCCAGCAGTGTGCGCTCACAGCCCCGAAGGCCAACCGTCCCCTGGGCTCCGTCCCCAGCAGCGTGGGCACAGGGCGAGGGAGGGGGTTCTGCCCCTCTGCCCTGCTCTGCTGAGACCCCCCGGGAGCCCTGCGTCCAGCTCTGGAGCCCTCAGCACAGGGCAGACCTGGAGCTGTGGGAGCCGGGCCAGAGGAGGCCCCAGCAATGATCCGAGGGCTGGAGTCCCTCTGCTGGGAGGAAAGGCTGGGAGAGTTGGGGCTGCTCAGCCTGGGGAAGGCTCCAGGGAGACCTTAGAGCAGCTGCCAGTACTTAAAGGGGGCCTGTAGGAAAGATGGGGACAGGCTTTTCAGCAGGGCCTGCAGTGACAGGACAAGGGGTGATGGCTTTAAACTGAAAGAGGGAGATTCAGACTGGAGAGAAGGAAGAAGTGTTTTACACTGAGGGTGGTGAGGCCCTGGCACAGGTTGCCCAGAGAGGTGGTGGATGCCCCATCCCTGGGAACGTCCAAGGCCAGGCTGGACGGGGCTCTGAGCGACCTGGTCCGGTTGAAGATGGCCCTGCTCACGGCAGGGCCTTTAAAGATCCCTTCCAACCCTAAGCATTCTATGAATCTATCGTTAAAGCAACAAGACTGGGACACCACTGAAGTACAATAAATTTGAAAAATTGAATTAGCACTAATTGCTACACACTAGTAAGTATAAAGTAACAAGAGGCAGCTTTTGCTATGTGAACTTCACAGTTTACAAGTTACCATTGCACAAATACTCTCACTACTTCTAGACATGCTAGTGGAATTGCATATCTGACTTTCCACTCCAAGAATACTTAACAGAATATGAAATTCTTCCATCACAATGGTAATGAAGCTCAAACTTCACACTCCCAGAGGAGATTCCACAAACAAATCCAGCAGAAAACAGATCTTTGCAGTATTTCTAAGTGTTTTAGAACAATATGACACTGATCCATCACACACGTTTATATTTCAGTTTCTAGAGTTTACGACAGACAAAAACGTCTGACAATACAAAGTAACTAAACCGCACACAAGAAAGCTATCCACAATTCTGAATACTAGCAAATGCAAGCTCTTGAAATGAACGTAGTCAAGGAATTAATTTAACCTACCATGCTTGTAGTGAACCTCCTCCATGTATTGTTATTATTATAAATGAGTACTTGTGCAGAACTACATCGTTCAGTCCTTTTTTTTGCCCAGATGTTGACCTATTGATGCTTCAGTTTTCCAACCGCAAAACAGACAGTGGCTTTTCCCACTCTCATTGGAGCATTTTGAGGATAAAGACAGCATAAATCATGGAATATTCAGCAAGTGCTGTGATATGGCTAGACAGAATAGATTTTTTTAAAAATGCCAAATAACCAATCATTTATAGAAAGGGTCTCACCATCAACTCTGCAGAGAGATGTCCCAGGACTCTGTCACACTAAATGTTTACCTAACTAACCTGCTGGAGAAGAAAACAGCAAGGTAAGGTATGCCTAACGGTAAGGCATAATGTTGTAAGGAAAACTGGAGAAACGGTTCTACCAAACCTGGAACCATTATATTTAAGACTAAGAGAAGCAGATTTCTAGATAACCACTTTAAAACAGCTGATGGCCTACTATAAAGTCTAAGTAAAGCTTGAACAAGTAAACCCACACGAGAACTGCCTAAGGCCTATCATCTTCGGGTCAGCGACCACCTGGATAGGAGAGAAAAACATCTGGCCGACTTACCTTGCCGTCAAATTTTGAGTACTCATTGAAGGGGTTATTCAGCTGCAGCGGACACTGCTCAAGTCGCACAGAGAGT
Organism: Opisthocomus hoazin; assembly: GCF_030867145.1. Lineage (NCBI taxonomy): Eukaryota > Metazoa > Chordata > Aves > Opisthocomiformes > Opisthocomidae > Opisthocomus > Opisthocomus hoazin. Next base: position 17,574,158 of record NC_134432.1, read on the forward strand.
ATTGACTGCTTCCCAGAACACGGAGATTTCACTCTGAAATTCTTTTTTTCAAATAGTGAGCTCAGCTCCTCTGCTGTAAAGCAGAAAAGAGATTAGAGTAGTTGTACTAGCAGATGGACAGAGGCTACTATTTACCACAGAAAGATAACATTATAAGAAGGAGAGCAAAATCAAATATATAAAACAACAAATGTTTCAGCAGGGCAGAATCCACCACCACTCTTTCATAGCCCAAAGACATGAAATCATAAGAAATTTGAATGATACTACTGTTTAGGCTGAGGAAAAGACTTTTTTTTCCTCCATGCAGACAATGGAGCTGATCCCTACTGGATCCACTTGAGTCAAAATAAAAATCAAGATTCAAGGACAGAATTACGCATTCCTGGTCTTTCTGCTTGCCCACCTTTTTCTAAACGAACAGCAAATGCTACGCAAAAGAACTGTTGACACATCTACAGTAGGCCACGCAAAAGCATTTCAAACCGAGCTTGTAACACACGATATTATGCTGTATCACAGGACAATATTACACTACCCCATTACTATATTATAATGCTGCTATGTTGTCAGCAATAGGTTTGGAACTACATCTGATCCAAAATAATCATTTATTTGGATTTTACTTCTCATAGGAGACTGGATATGGTCTCCTCTCAAAAACTTCAAACACCATTCCAGATAAATAGTCTGCACAAGAAAAAAAAAGCTTTCTAAAACCAAAAGTGGTAACAGTTAGTGAATTTTGTGTGGTTTGTGAAGGCTCATAAAACCTCCAACAAGCAGCTCTATTTATATGAAACCACCGCATAGCTGAATTCCCAGCAACAGTTTCACTTAAAAATTACAGGCATACTTAAAAAAAAAAAAAAATTAGGGCTTCTTATGTTATAAGGACACCACAAAATCAGGACAGAGCCTGGGGTGTTGTAGCATGTTAGTACCAATGGGTCTCATCTGCAAGAAACTGCGACTGAATCTGGACAAGTTTTTTCCACATCTGCTCTAGGAACCAAGTACCCCCAAACTCCATCAATCACTACCTGAGAACCAACACCAGCCCTCCTCGACCGACTCCGCTCTGCGTTCCTACATTTGGATTCTCACGTCTTTATGTGTGGCTCCTCCAGGGAAATGAAACTGCTCCTAAGGCAGAATGACTTGGGACTTGATCCGCAGGGAGTTGGTTAATTTCTTAAAATGTGAAATTAAAACTTGTCACATTATAACTAGTCAAAAGCTTAGTTTATTTTTATCAGCAGATTGCCTGAAAATTCAGACAGTTGGCAAAAGTGCTAAATACTGGCACTAAGAGATACCCAACAGTCTTGTGAGAGGCTGCTATTAACCAAAAGAGCTTAATTAAATCCTTTTTAAATGTGGCAACTTGAACTCCATTAGGTATTCTGTTTTTTGTAACAGGCTTATCTCTGTTTGTAAAAAAAAAATAAAAATCTCAATTACAATTACGATAGACTATTACCCTTAACTGGTACTTTTTGGGTGTTTGGAAAATACCGTGTACCTTCGAATTCAATGTAACGGTTTTACTGGTTCACGTGAAAAAGTCAGTCTTTTGTCTTCAAGTTTTGTGTCCAGAGAAATGTTAAGATGATTTCTTTATCATTTCCTTTGTTGGGATGTGCAAAAAGAGGATCTCAAGAATTCTTCTGCATTCATTAGTGTGACACCTGTTTTGCTTTGAGTTTTATATAGCTTTTACTCAAGTCAAATATCCCACATGACTGAAGAGTTTAAATAATACTTTCTATAAGATTGTAAATTCAGCTGGCTGAGATAGTTTTCCTTTTACAGAATACTTCATAATTTCAAAAAATTCAACTCATTTAGGAAGACGAATCCAAAACCTTCTAAAGATTTGTGCAAAAAGCTAGAAGATAGATCTTCCATTGAACATTTTGTCAAATAATTCCTGATAGACTCGGGCTGTGAGAGTTCCAATTAAAAACATTAAAAAAATATTTTTAAAAATCCTCAAATTTCAGGGAAAAAAATATCATATTTTTACACTAAACTACCTTTAATTGCATAATTTTTAATTCTTAATTAAAACTGAGTTTTTCTGTCAGTCTATATTAGATGTATTTCTCATCTCTTGTGATTTTGTTAGCTATACGAGCTGTTCTACATGGGCTGCGTGCAAGGCTTTCGAAAAACTCCCTCAATATATTGTTATTTTATATTTTCGTGCTCTGGAATTAATGAAAGATGTAAACGCAATTTTTTGTTTCTTGCTTTCATCTATAAAATAGCTAGTATTTTACAAAAAAAGTATAACCTTTTGTATGTACACCCATATTTGGTTTACAGGACCCACAGACAGCTTTACTAACATTGATTTGCTCTCTATATGGCATGAAGCTGAAATGTTTTTTTCATTTTACTGAAAAAGAACGAATGCACAGAAAGATGATGTAAACTGGTGGCACAGCAGGACAAAAACCCCAGACCTCCAGTGTGTTACACTTTAATTTCAGTCAGTCAACTGCCCTTGAAGCATTTTTCTATTTGTTAATCCCTGAACCAACCTCAAACGCACAGAGATTTTCTTTGTCAAGTCCACACACTCCCACCACCTCATCTTTCAGACTCCCTCCTGACAACGCAAACAGCTTGTCTCAGGACAGTGGGCAAACAGATGACGAGTAGAAAATATTCTTTTTTTTTCCCATTACCACACACATAATTACTCCTCTCTCCCTTCCCTTCCCTTCATCCTGGTAGTGCACTTTTATTTCTGTACCTAGTAATTAAAAACACGAGTCACAAAAAATACTTCATTGCCAGATGCCTCAAATCCCGACTCCCTATCCACCTGAGGGCAGGGAGGTGCTTACGAGAGTTGCTCTCTCCAGTACGGCATCTCTCCGGGGAGCGATCACGGGACGCGGCACCATCTGACTCCAACAAAACAACTTTCCAGCACCCTCTCCGCTTGCACGGGGTCAGCCATAGGCTCAACTCTGTCTAAGGCTCAGGCAAACACAGGCAGAAGAGGGCAGGCGAATTCCCCCCATCCGAGAAGAGCTCTTTCTGTTGTTACCGCTTCCATCCACGCTCTCCAGTAACACTACGCAGACAAGGTCTCGTCCCCACACGCTGGACAAAGAGGACAATACAGTGGATATCCTTCAGGGCTCCTTTCTCCTGGCCTCTTCCTGCTGCGCTGTTCTTCACGCGAATAAGTGAGAACTATGTAGAATCTCAGTGACTAAACAGAGAAGGAAAATCAGCTCTGCCCATACAGAGAGCTACCGAGTGCCTGGAGTTTTTCTGTAACTTATTTTTTATTTAAATTTGTTCTGCAGCAGGGAGGGACTGCTCTATTCGCCTGCAACCCCAGCACATTCTTGCAGAGGGGGACACCTCTGTTACTGCTGGTTGACAGATTCTGTCCATCTTCCAGGCAGCACGTAAAAGGAACTAAACGTCATGGTGGAGCCCACATGAATAAAACCCCCCCACAAACAGCGCAGTCCCAGCAGGAAACTGGAGTCTTCAGTGCAATTCAGTGTCAAGAAATATCAAGCACATATAGTTAGGGATAACGACAAAAAAGAGAATTGCATCATCATTGGTCAAATGCTATAAAACATTGAGCAAAGAGAGTTGGAGGTTATGGTAGATTAAACTTTAAAACCTACAACTCTGCTTACAGGAGTGGAAAGGCAAAAACGTTTTAGAAGACATTAACAGAGGTATCAAACATAGCTGAACACTGTACTAAGGATCAGTGCAACCGTGGTGCTCCTGTGAGCAGCTTTGTTCACTCCTCTAAAAAAAAGACATTACAGAGCCAGAGAAGGTTCTGCAAGTGACAGCAAGGAAGATACAAGGATTAGACAAAAAAAAGGAGATTACACAGGGACCTTATTAAGATATACACAAATTTTGAAAGAAGTAGGCATGACAGACCATACAAAGGTTTGAATGTGTGTCAAATACAACAGGAATAGATACTAGCTTGAGCTACAAAATGAGAGAATTGAGAGATATTTAATTTCATATATTACAATTTAAACAATGTAGAACATCCAGCCAGAAATACTTCATTATATAATTGAAAAAAAAAGAATAGCACATTTTTTGAGAAGTCAGTGACACCAGTTTTTCCAAGGAAAGGCTAAGGCAGCATTTATTATGCTTTAAGTAGATCATATATACACATTATTTCTTAAGATTTCCCCCTTATCTAGAAAAGTAACCACAAAAACACTCTACAAAAGTAATCTCTACAAAATTCTTCATCACATCCGGTACACCAAATGCCAGTGGAAATAGCTAGACAGCCATAACTTCCATGGAGACAATGATCCTGCATTTTGAATGCAGACACCTGCCAATCGCCCGCCCATACAGCACGGGCACGTCCTGCTCCCTACACACCTCACAGTAACACCAAGAGCTTCAGTGTCTCTGCTTCTTGCTCACCAAGACAACAGAAGCCTCAGAAGATAATGATGCTACAGGATGTCAGAATACACAAACATGGTATTAATACCTTAAATTGCAAAAAATAAAGCAGCCACTCAAATTAGTTCAGTCCAACAAACTATGTTTTAAACATCTTTGTTCTTCATTTTGCCTTTATTAATAACGTGGAATGCCCTAGTCACCGCTGAAAACAAATGAGACGCCTGTGGCACCCTGCCTCCCCCCCCAAATTCTGGGAAACACAACTGGGGAATGAAGGCAAATACAACAATTAGTATTTCCCCTCTGCTTTGAAAGCTGAAGTGACAATTACAAACTGAAAATGTTGTAACCATCAAAAGCACAAATGAAAACAGTAGGAAAATAGAAGATCTTTTTACCTGAGTAAGAAGTATTTCTGTCTTTCCACTGAACATTTTTGCATTTTATTTGATTTTGTCTCTCTTTCCGCAGACGTTCTAGTCTCTGAGCTTGAAAAGAAATATTATAACTATAAGTTTGTCAATGAAAGTTTACTATAAACAAAGACATAATTAACTACCTTTATATGAATAAAGATGTTTTATACTGCATATGTAGGGGGAAAAGTCATAAAATTTTAAAGGTGGCACCCCTGAAAAGCAAATACCAACAAAAACATGAAAATGTTCTTGATTTATAATTGAAATTAGAGGATATAAAACATTAATAGAGATCATAAAGATAGTATTAACATGGAAGAGAATAATAAAATGTGAAAACTTCTGTGATTAATATGACATTTCATTATATAAATCATTAATAACGGTCTTAAAGGAATTTTAATGCACAAATGAACTGAAGTGAATATTACATTACAGGAATAAAATTACTGTTATGAATTACTCTACCCGTTTCAAAAATTAAAGATAAATGAACTCAGACTAGACTATTAAAGTTTTAAATATAAAATCCTTTATCTAAAAATCATGAAAATTATAAAATGTCAAAGCTATATAAATTAGCATAGCTTTTTCTTCAGTGTGCTGAAACAGTTTATAGGTAGTAAAATAAATGATTTGTATCTTCACAACATTAGTCAAATCTTAAAATGAATATAGTATTTCTTTATGTATATTTTGACTCCATCTTCAAAATACTGTTTGAAAAAAGCCTCAGATAGTTACAATATGAAAAAACTTACAGACCAGGGTACCAGATAATACCTTCAATCATCTTTTTGTTAACAGTAAGCTCTCCCTCAGGAAATGGTCAGCTAAACCTGGTAGAAGCTACCCAAGACAATGATCACAAGAAATAACTGATGCTATGAAACGTCCACTCAAAATAAGAAAGCAGATTAGACTGGAAAGTAGGACTAATAATGTTGACCACTGAAGGAAACAATTTGCTGGATGTATTACCATTTTTGATGTATTGAGATCATTCATTAACTAAAATGGGTTTGTAGAAGAGATTCTAAAAAGTACTAAGTTACTCTGACAATTTTTAGATACAATTTGAGTTCCTTGAGCCACTTCACCAATTAAAAAAAAGCTTAATTAATATTTTCTACCCCTCCTATTATTGTTCTTTCACATTCACTCTTTGAACTGAATTGTGGACACAGGATGATGTGATTTTTGCCCCCATAAAAACTTTCAACTGAGGAAAAAAGTAACCCTTTGAGGTTGAACAGCTGTACCAAGCAGTTTCAGGCACAAACACAAACAGGGACTTGGATGTCTACTTCCCATCTAAGTCAACGTGAGGTTTGTGCCTAAATACCTCTATGTATCTTACTCTTCCTGAAATAAGAGAAGAAGTACTCCTGCTTATAAGTTTAAATATTGGGTAAAACACTACTGTAGTGTAGATATTTTATTCTGAAAGAAAAAACTTTTCTCCTCCAATTACCGTCCAAGACTGTAGCTCAAAATTGCCTCCCCAAACCCCTTCTTCCCACACACGACATCAGAAACTGTTAGGTTCATATGTAAACAATGGATAAAAGATAGACTAGAAATAAGAATGATGCATGTTTTTACCCTCTTTGACATGTTCACCCCTTGTCAAGACAAGCGTACTAAAGCGCAGTCACCAGCTTCACTAACTCCACCCCCTTCTTCTATCTACAGTTGATCACAAATGATCATTTACTGTGGGACTGTATTTCCGCAGCTCCAAATCAGATGGAATTATCAGTACCTACTAGAAGTCCGAATTATTTAAGGTTCATGCCCACCAGAAGCATGTTAGTTTGAAAGCTTTCTGTGTGCAAATGTCACTGACCAAATGTAGGTCTTGTTTCTTTCATCAGCCATTAGCAACTAGAGGAGCCTTTGTTTCCAGCCACGTGGATCGGGAGAGTTCGCTGCGTTCCCATGCACCCAACGCCTCGCACAGGCCTGTCTCCACTTTAGTTTTCTGAAACCCCTCTGGATACGGCGGAGAGAAATCAGTGAGGAGAGGAAGCCCAGAGCCAAAGACCACCCATGACCCACCCGACTCCTGAAGACCAGGAGGAGGAATTTGGCGGCAGACAGCCCCGGCATTCCGCCCCGATGTGACATGCAATACCCTAACGCATCTCACCCACTGCACATCCCTTTCAAGACTAAGGGGATAACTTTGATAACAGAATGTACATAAAATTCACTTCCAAATTGGCTTAGCCACATGAGAACTACCCAATAACCAACATTTCTCTAGCCTCTGCAGAGATGTGTGGAGTCTTCTACAGCAACACATTATTTCTACCATTTATGAAAAAAGATACTATTCTGGTAAGGTACTTTATGACAAAACAGCTTTGCAAAAGAAAATAAACAGTCATATTCCATCCAAAAACAATGGTTAAAGACAGAGATAATTTTATTTGTCCCGGTATAAAACCAAGGAGAATAAAGAACAGCTTGCATGTTAAAAGAAGTCTTCCACTACTACCTGTTGATACACAAAATTACACTATCTTCTCTTTCCAACCCTAAAAACCATTACCTGCTTTTCAAAGAACAAATGCTCCTGCTCTGCATAAATCTACTCGGTAGTTAGGGATTAAGTAAAAAAAGAAATGCCCTTATGTTTGCCCATTTTAGGAGAAAAAAATTGCAGATTTCACAGTTAATGAGTTTTTGGACTTTTGATATGTATGAACACTTCGTTCTACGTATGTATCTGTTTTCTTCCATGAAGAGCTTGCGTAAGTACTTGTGTAATGCAAACCGCAATTATATTAAACATAGTTAACTTTCTCTTTAATTTGTTCCTCTTCCTGCATTTTTGAAAAGGGTTCAGTACTGATCAACTTGGATTCTTTGTAGACTTTTCTCCACCCTGCTCTGTTTCAAATCATAGTCCGATTGCCCTAATAATTGCATTGGGCTCCTGGTGGTACCAGCACACACAACGGAACATAAAGGACGTGCCAGACGAAAGGAGGCAAAACAACAGCTCCCCAACAGACTGAGTGGCCTAACCGTTATTTCAGAATATGCCACCAACTGGAAGCTGAAATGGTTTCAATCCATAATTTAAATGGAGATTACTCTATCAATTTACTCAGTGAAATAATCCTTCAGAATTATTTTTGGAGCAATTCCGTAAAACTTTAAACTTTGCCTCTCCTTCCTCATAAACTACACCATCAGCTGAACTAATGACGGCCTCAAGGCCAACGCCAGGCTGTCAGTCGCAGCTGTGTGTTCAGGGGATCTCCAGATCTAACTCTCCATTATGAGATCAGTGCCCTGTCTTTTCCGTAACTTTTGACAACTTCTTTGTGAAAGGTGTTTCAAGACATCAGTACCACACAACATTTTACTTGTTAGGTAGAGCACAGATGTTTTTTCTGAGCTCTAGGTGGTGTTATAATACCTTCAGAAATCATCTGGAAAAAAAAAATACTGTAACACAAAGAGATCACTATTTACCACCCTGCACCAACCTTTTCATATATGTTTTACACCGCAGAACTTCTGTTCACTGCATTCCTTGGGCACAAGTAGAAGTCTGAATATCCCTCATATGAAACAAGTGGGACAGCTTTCTTCCAGTCAAGACAAACTGAGCATATTTCAAAAAGGTGTACACACTTAAACTTTCTAACTTCATAACTTCAATCCTAGCTCAAGGTTTTTCTTAGAAATAAAACTTCAGAAGACAAAATGCAGACAAGTCGTTCACTTCGTTGGCTCACATCACACTTCATTCCTCTCTTTTATAACAAATAGATTTGATGCCTCACTAGGTAGATTTTTCTCAGAAAATAACTATCCTGTTCAAATGTTAACACCCCTCCAGACATTAACAATAGAAACATCAAAGACTGTTCAAGTACTTTGGATTTAGACTTGATGTCTTTGCAATTTAAATTTTTTTAAGATATAAAACTGACTACCTCGATGTTCCTCTGCACATGAATAAGTAAAACAGCAATTAAAACTCAGCTGACAGCACACTACAGTAACTGAATCATCACATGTCCTTTTATAAAAAGGGTCTCGATGTTACAAAAGAAGTTTGGCAGATATCTAGCTAGTCATGCTCCGACTTGTCCATGCAAGCCAGACTAATGGAAACTGCATTTAAAAGGCTAATGTTATTTTGGCTGCAAACGGCACTCACCTGTGTTTGATCGTCTTCTGATTCCAAAGTCCCAGCTTGAGGTAATATCGACTGATTGGGAATACACATAGCCCTGAGTCTCACCGTTGCTTCCCTGTGTTTCTGAACCACTGTCCCCATACGCTGACGAGGGATTAAACTTCTCCACGTCAACATCGTGATCTATCAGGACCATTTCACACATCCCTGTGTCATCACTGGTCACGTGGGACTGCCGAATATGAGCAAGTATAATTGTTGGGTTGTCCAGGAAAGCCATTCTGTCCACTCGTCCACCACTTCGCTATACTATCTTCTCTCCATCTTGTTCCATGGACACACGTACCTAGAAATAGAATGTACACAGCATTTTAGGGAAAAAAACCCCACAAACACAAGTCACCAAAACCCTGATTCAAGAATTTTGGATGCACAAAACCTGACTCAGTTTTGTGCGGTGAATTATTTTAATTCTTTTCCAGTTTACTTAAGTCACACTGCTTGCTGAGATCCACTGCAGGAACGGTGGTTTTGAAGGACAGCTTGAAACCTGAATCCCAAGACAACAGAACAGACACCTCCGGACAGGTCCCACTGCTCTACAACAAGTGGTTACTATAAGGCAAAATAGTCCAAGTACTACACATAGCAGGACAGAGAGAAAATTCACAAAGGAAACATCTGTCTATTCAAATTCATAAATTCACAAAACTGGACAGGGTTTTGAATCTCTTTTCACCCGTCGTAACCGCACGTTACCATTTTTCTTCTGCCTCTGCACACCACCTCTTTGATTGCTTTGTCCCAGACCCGCTTCAGGTTTTGTACCTGCAGGAAGCCCCGGACAGGCGACGCGCGGCGCGTCCCCGGGCTGCTGCCGCACGGCGCTTCGTGCCGGGCACCCGCGGCCCCGCGGCCCAGCTCCAGGGCCACGCACCAGGGCCACGCACCAGGGCCCGCGCCCCTCAGCGCTGGGACGGCAGCAGCTGCCGCTCGCCCAAAATCTCTCACTCACGGTACTCCAGCAGCCTCGCAAAACAAAGCAGCCGGTAAAATACAGAAAACAAAAACCCCACAGAGAACCCAAACCACGCTCCAGCTGTTCTCCTGCCCCGCTGCAGCCCCCCAGCCCGGGCTGCCTCCCAGAGGGGCCGCTCCCTGCGCGGCTCGGCCCTGGCCTGGTGCTGCCCCCCCCCCCCCCCAGCCCGGCACCCGCACGGCTGCAGCTGCCAGCTGAGCTGGGCCAAAGAAACAAGGTCCCCTGCCGCGAGCGACCGGCAAGCGGAGCGGCCCAGCGACCCCGGCCCGCGGGGCAGAGGGGGGGCAGCGGGGGGACAGGGACGGGGGCAGCGAGGAGGGGGGAGGGGCGCGAGGTGCCCCAGCGCCCCCCGGCGGCGGGCGGGGGGGGGGGCAGCGGGGATAGCAGGGGGGACAGCAGGGGGCCGATGTGCCCCAGCGCCCCCTGGCGGCGGGCCAGCGGGGGCAAGCGCCAGGCGGCCCCCCCACAGCCCCCCGTCCCCGCCGCTGCTCTCAGCCTCGCGTAGCCGAGGAAAACGCGCAGCAGCCAAACACCGGCTTTAGCACTAAGCGTGTTCCTTTACTGTTTCGAACACTGAAACAACGACGACACCACCCCCATCCGTGCTCTTTGCAAACGTCTGTCAGCAAGAAGGAAACACCAAAGGAAAAGAAACTCCTCTGGTCACCCCAAAACCAGCAGTCTGAAGGCGCACGGTAAACTGCAAACCCACCATCCCTCCCAGTACCCTCTCTACCACCAAACATCAGCATCCGCTCATCAGAACATCCAATAAACAGAGATCTGAATCCTTCATAATTTTAGGCTTTCTTTGCTCAATTGGCCACAAATGTTGCCTTTTTTTTTTTCCTGCGAGACTGTGTCCTTTCTGCTTTAAAACAAAATACAGACAGATTCAAAAGTATTATATTAAACTACAGACCCAGCAGTAAGAAGGAATTCAATAAAAGAGTAGTAGAGAAATAAAACTGGCATGCTGCTTGTTATTAATACACTACTCCTACCATACATTTTAATAAATTATGCTATTAGCTAAACACGCTCCATCAGTATCCTTGGAGATATCCAAAACCCAGCCGGACACGGCCCCGAGCAACCTGCTCTCGCCAGCCCTGCGCAGAGCTGGGCGGCCGGACCGCGTCTCCAGAGGACCCTGCCAACCCTGCGACTCCGAGCCCTACTTTTTATTTTCTGACTGTTTCCGTTACGGAAAGTAGGGCTGCACTCCCTGGAGGATCTCTCCTTGTCCTGAAGCGAGAGGCCAGACGGCGAATCTCCTGTCTCCTGGCTGTACCTGGCGGCTCACCGGCCTTCACGCCGCAACAGCGCGACCAGCACCGTGAGACCTCGAGCACACAGACACGGCGACCTGCACTGTGCATTGAGAATGTTCTTTACGTTTAGTTATTTACACCCTGCTTACTCGAACAGGCCACGCTTACCTGCAAGCAGTAAGAACTCGTTCAATAAGCAACCGCCTTGGGCTTCTGAAAGGTCTGCAAACTCCCAATCAAAAATTACTGCTGCCCCATCAATGTGTCATATAAATGTTGGCATGTTAATTGTGTATTTATAAGATTGTTAATGGTTAGTTAATTTACCTCCCACACTATTATTGTACTTGAAATGATTTAATGTCTGCTAAGGGAGTTAACAACATGTAACAGCAGATGCGAGAATTTTACCTTTACATTCTGCACCCCGACTTCACGCTATTAGCAGTCCCTGTGCTGAATTACCCAAGCTTCCTTACAGTTTTACATACGCAATGACTTTTTCCATAAACATCATCAGTGAAAAATAGCCAGAAATTCTCTTTCAAACTCTAAAGTTTAATTCCAACACATTGTTTCTTCCTCCTCTTCAGAATTTTCAAGCGCATACGTTAAAACTAATCTCTCAATAAATTCATGTTAACTGGAAATTCTAGGAACGTTAACACCCCCCCAAAAAAAAAAATCAGAAAAAAAGTTCAGACCCCAAACTCCAGTTCAGCAGCTGTGATCTACCCCACTCTAACTGGTTCCTCCTCTTGCTAAAGGCAAAACGCAATCGGACGGCACAGACCTGGGCGGAGGAACAATCACCTCCCGCGGAGTAAAGAACTCGGAGCAGTGAAGTTCCGTTCTGCAGACCTTTACGGGAACACCTGGAAGCCTCTGTGTCATCAGTGTCAGCAAAACTACAGATAAAAGATCAACTGCTAGCTCTGCTGAGATCTGCCCGCACACCGCCTCTTCTGCACTCCTTAGCCGCCACACGATCAGCACATCCACGGGCAGCCGCTGAATTTAACGGCATTCAGGGACTTTCTGAGCATCAGCAACTTCCACATTATTCCGTCATAAACAAAAAATAAATGTTCTTCCAATACTTGCAATACATAAATATTATACTACCGCTAAATAAAATACTTTGCAGACAGCTGTCAAGCATACTTGATGCGAACACTAAAAATGAAAAGAGCAACGTGAAACCTATGCAACCTTAACCGCATTTGCGTATGACATGCTCTACAGGTCAGGGTTACGATGATCTGCTACTCATCGGCAAACACCTCCCGTGATTCATCACACAGGTGGACAGGGCTGCACCAGCCCTTCGCTCTCCTCTTGGTCTTTATTATTCACCTGTCTCGCTTTCAACACCCTGGGTACGAACGCCCTCGCTCACCTTCTCCTTGGTCTCACCTCCGTACCACTGGAGTGCCCCAAAGACCGCGGGGACCACAGCCCCCCACCAGTCCTGTGCAGTTAAAGAACATCCTCAGAGACGTAAAACTGCACCATCCAGAGGCTGAACCACTTGCCAGGTTTCACAGGAACTTTGCAGCAACATCAGACAGCTGGATCTCCGTCTACTATCTTTATCAGAAGTATTCCTCTTCCAGTAACCCACTGCTATATTTATGGCATCCACAGCCTTTCACAGCAAGGGAAGCGAGGCTGTTACGCAGACCAACCTCATTCATAATACGGCATACAATAAGTAATGCCGAATGTTCTGACAAATTATTCGGCTCCCAGCAGGTGACACAAAGGTCTTGAAAAGAGGACATGTAGTGACACAGGCTATACCTCACACACACAGACGAACACATCTGAAATTGCGCAAATTCACAAGTGTATCAAGGGCTCTTGCGACCCTCCTGCTTGCCTGGTATACTGTATTTATTTAAATAAAAGGAAGATGATCTCACTTTCCTCTTTCCCCACCAACCCCCCCCCACATCCCCCAAAGCAGTCTGATTTATATTCAAGTGTCAACCAGATATCAAAGCAAGTCTGAGATAAGGGGAAACAACAAGCTAAGCACACCCCTCTTACGACTGCCATGCTTCCCACCCATCCCACGACCCACCACGTATCAGCGCAGGCAGCCGGACGTGCTGTCCTGCTGCTGCAGCGCGGGACCCCGCTGAGCTGCGGGACCGCAGGCGCGTGCCAGCCTCTTCCCACTGCTGCCGTCACCGCAAAGCGTCTGACCTCGAGCACGCAGAACGCCCGGCGCAGGCTACCTTACGTTTGGGAAAACACGGCTACTTCTGGATTGAATTTTCTGCTTTGTTTTAAATACATAAGGCTGAACCTGACAAAATGAGTGCCCGGTGGAAGGTGGCTCGTCACCGCACCGTGCGCCAGCCGCGTCCCGCTGCCAGGCCTGCCAGCAGCAGGGCAGGACCCCAGCCAGCCCTCCCCTGCCCCCAGCCCTGCGCCCTGCTCCCTCGCTGACCCGCACGCTCCTCGGCCATTTTCCGGAGGAACCACGGACTTTGCCCGGTACGGTGCAGCCGATGACAACAGGCGCCTGTCCCTCCAGGCAGCTTGGGGGTTAAAAACGTAGAGCTCCCCCAGACACAGCCTGCTTACCCCGGCTCATCTTCGACTCGAGGACGATGGCTCCTCAAACCGCAAGCCAACGCCACCTTTTCGTGACACGCTACAACTGGTCAAAGTACAAGAAATATTATCCTCACAGAAAATTTTGATATCTATGCCTGTCGTGCTTCAAAAATGTATCATGTATAGCACTCATGGAGATTTGCTCATGGACCTCTAAATAAGCCAGAATAAATGACAGGAATTGGAGAAACTTGTAAGGAACTAGAAATCTTCTGCTACAGCAAAAAGCTACAACTTTGAAATTCTACCAATTTTAATGGAATAATTTTAAGAATCCTTCAGTTCAAATGGCTAAAAGCAGCTGTAAATTCTCCACAAAATCTTATGCCAACTCCTGCAAGGTTATTTTGCTCTCTAAATCATAAAAATAAGAAGTGAGAAGCAGGAAGAAAAATTCCTCTCTCCTATTCTGCAAAGCTGCATCTTGTGTTTTGTTTTGTTTTTTTTCAAGAAGAAAATGTTTAAATTGACTGTCCTCCTTAAGGATGTAACAAGCAAATAAAGCCCTATTCAAGGTAAATAAAAATATTCCAAACAAAGACGCAACTTCTGGAAGGTACAACCTGGATCTAAGACAATTACTAATAATCACAAAATACAGCGGCCTGGAAGAGTTGTGTAACATCACAGGTCACCTTATAGCTCAAGGGCTTCCATAGCCACCAGACTTCAACACCTCTGGGACTGTAGCTCTTTAAAGTGATCTTAAAAACTAATGAAAAAAATGGGTAGATTAGAATAAAAAATTGATTTTTTCCACCACCACATCATACAAGCTGGAATAGGATGGTGTGAACACACTTCAAAATTTATGATTCAGCTTATATGAAATGCTCTCAGAGTTAACTTCCGCCTGCAATTGCAAAAGAAATGGTTCTGGTTATCTACGTTTGCAGCAGCGCAAATAATCAAAACCCTTGAATGCCAGACAGGCTCCTGTGCATGCAGGATAAAGGAAACTGAACCGCAATTTATGAAAATTCAAGTTTATGTTTCAACAAAAGCTCAAGTGCATTTAAGAATGAATACTTATCTAGAAAAGCTGTCACTCACGCTTTGGGTCCTATCATTAAGAAAGAAATAACCATTTAGAGAGGCGCTCTTTCTCAAGTGAAACTGGAATTTGAAAGTTACAATGAGAAAACACTACGTTACACTCAACTTCCAACAAATTATTTGTGAATTTTCAAACCTGTAAATCAATCTGGCATCAGCTAAGTACTTCTATATTTATGCAGTGCATGGAATTTGGCTGTATTTCTGTTGTCACACTAATCAGGATGCACTCCGATATTTTAATTACTGAGCTTTAGGGAAAGAGGGAGAGAATACCGGACTATGTACGGAAACTGTACTCTCCTCTATTTGTTTCCTGACTCTGTCAAACCTTCATTGAACTGTAAAGAAGTCGATTCCCAGCTAACCTGAGCTATCTTGCATCAAGATTTTAAGCAAATAAATAAGTATAAAAAAATGCAGAGATTATAAATTAGGGTAGACAAATCTGTATCTAGACTCATGCCTGCAAAGAGCATTCTATCAATATAGTGAAATGCTAATCTCCTAATTAACAACCTAATTAGGTAATTATGGCTTTGCAGAGGGATGCCTAAATGAAATATGACAACATGGTCACCTCTTTATATGGCACCTGTGGGCCTTTTCAGCTGTCACCGCAGAGAGTGCAATATCAATTTGAACAGATGACAAAGTGTTGTCATTTTTCATTCTGATATTGTGCTGAATGGTTTGGATAGAAGCAGTTTAGAAAAGCGGCATCTTGCCCGGTTTTTGCCTAATCTAAATATGTGCAAACAGTTTGCTTAATTTTTAATGTCTATGATTATGCTTATTTTTCCATACTGGCTAGCAAGCATTAGCTAACGCACACATTACCACGTCGCACTGCGATGACCCACCACACTGGAATCCCTGTTACCTGACTTCACAGCATGTGTTCAGGAGAATTTACCACCCAGAAAAAAAAGTACTTGAGTTCATTTTTAAGGCTTCATTGCTTATTTTAAAATAACAAAACAAAAACACAGCACCTTATAAATAATACACTAAAATTTCTGTTTTATTTTTATTCCTGATGAAGACTTCTCCAGAAATGGGAACTGCAGTTCTGGTCTGCGAGCGGGTGAAGCTGACCGGGCTTTCGCTCGCACACTGGAAAGGAGTACTTTCAACAATGCCACGGCACACTTCTACACAGAACCATGATTTTTCACTCCTACGCCTAAAATGCTTTAAAGGCAGTTCATTAAGCTTTAACATTCCTGAGGTGAACAAATAAAATACCTGCTTGCAAAGAGCAGGATAAAAGCATGGGTTCGGACTCAAACTTCTACTTTGGCTCCTCGCACTGTGGTATTCAAGAGCCTAAAAACCCTATAGGTCTTACAAACACCTATACAAACTTCGATCTTTTAAAAGAAACCAAAACAGAAAGCTTCACCATTTTGCCCTTGTTCGCCCGTACAATACCGGGAGAGACGCCACACTGCCTGGGCACCCCGCGCGAGACTCCCCGGCCGTGCCCACGGCCCAGCCGGCGGGCGAGCGGGAGCTGCGGCGTCACTCACCACTTGCCTCCCTCCACTCATGCAGCGGCTTTGGGAAGCCGGCCTGGATGTGCTGAAGCCAAACGTGCCCGAAAGGTGCGTTAAGCACGTCAGGGTCCAGCGCCTTAAGCGCTTGCTCTGGCTGGAGACCTGCTGTAGCTGCAGCCGGACTGCGGGATCCCCGGCACGGAAGCACTGTGCAAGCACCACAGACGCGCTTGCTGCTCCTCGACGCCCATGTGCCATCGGGTTCCTGCAGCTGGAACCTGCCAGCTGCCTGACCACACCAAAAACCCCACCCGCACCCGTCTGAGCCAACTCATTCGGCTGCTTGCAAAACCTTCATACTGCTATGCGAGCGTACCACCAAAACCTTCACTGCAAATAACACCGCCCGTCCAAGTACTGGACACAGTTTTGGAATTACATTTCTAAATTCCTGTCTTGCAACAGGACTACAAGGAAAAACAAACGTCAGATGTCACCAACAGCATGCATTTATCTTTGCTGGACCACTTCTTTTTGTAGTTTAGCCTAAACTGGAATATTTTAGTGGTTTCAAACATGAAGTAACCCTTTCTTCCCGTAACGCTATTCCGTGTATAGCTTTTCAACACAGCATCATGTTTCAGTCCTTAAAAAAATGTAACCATAGCTTATCAGGACCTAACCTTCCAAGTGTTTTACATGGAGAGTTTGTTTGGTATACATCAACAATAAGAGTATACTCATAAATGTAGATTCTAAATCTACAGGTAAATCTCTGTAACAAAGTCTGTAAATCCACCTACGAATAAAACTTACCTCAATGCACACACTCCGTGGTAAACAAGAAACAAAAGGGATAGAGGAGTACACTACTAGAATTCAATTCTTAAAACTTTTTTGTTCTCAATATTGATTTAATTTAATAATAATTCCTGGCAACTTTCCTCCACACTCCTAGTTCAGTTTACCAATACTATGTCTAATTCCTGTCTATAGTTGTTCTCATCTGAGCTAGTAACGGGTCACTGGTTATTTTCTTCTTGTATGTATCCTGTAGGATTTATTTGTTAAACAGAAGCATATACCAAAATAAACAGTTTTTTATTTGACATATTTTTCATTTGCTGCCATTCTAGTTCTGATTGCATGGAAATATTTGTATTGCATGGAAACATTTGTATTGCATAAGAAGGATGATCATAATCCTATTTGTAATATAAGAGGGTGCAAGCCGCTTCTGATTTCACAAATGTTCATGAGAACAAAACCTACTCCAAAAACTCCTGAGACTTCAAGCCCCTTTGGGACTCTACATCAAATGTAACTGGAGAGATTCACATTTCTTCAACGACAGATGAATCTCCCTTTCCTCTGGCTTTTAATTTTTGTCTTGACAAATTTTTGGTCTGTCTCCTTCCAGAGCACACAAAACATATTCAAGGAGCTTGTTTTGCTTTCAGAATAACTGACTTAGATACAACATTTCTCAAGCCGTAAGGAAACAAGGCAGGGATTACCCTTCCGCTGTCTTGTGTGAGAAACTGAGCTTATAGACAACGAGTAGTTAGATATCACAGTGTAATAAAGCTTCTCAGCAGACACATGCTCACACAATTAATATTAAAATGCGTACTGGAGTCTTTGTTAGAGGTACTGTCTAAGCGAAAAGCCCTCAGCTGGTCAGTTCTGATACAGGGAGAACTGCTGCTGGCAAAACCTCAGGCAGCAAGCTCCCTGCCAGGCCCACCTCAGACACCAGGCAGCATCAGACCCATCAACCACCACGACACCAGTGACACCAACCGTCTGTGGCACCAGTGCCCCTGCGACAGCGTTCTGTGTGCTGCCAGCACACCTACAGCCTGTCCCTCCCAGCAGCTACAAGGGAAGAACCCAAGAAAGCCTGAGCTCTCCGTCCACCTTCGGCAGCAAGTGCCACCGGTCCCCCTCGGAAGCGAAGCGTCCCACGGAGCTGCCGCAGGGTGACCAGCCGCTGCTCCACGGGGCCGGGTGACCTGTGCCCTGCTCGTCTGCTGCCCCAGTTGCCAGCACAACCGACCTTCCGCACAGGGGTCCGTTTCTCGCGCTCACAACTCAGGAGGGCTGGGAAAAGCTGTGCTGCGGAACGCGAAACACGCGGATGGTCCTGCCACGCTGCGGAACCTGCGCTGCTGATCGAAGGGGAAACCGACACCAGAGCTCGGCTGCTACACACGCGTGGGTGAAACGGTTAAACCAATAAACAGAGGATGAAAGGGTGTAACAGGAAAGACGTGAAACACGACTGAGAAAGAGACGCACTGCATTGGCACTACCTCAGCGCTTCACTTATTTCTGTACAACTCCACGTGCAGATGATGATCTCAATTTTTTTCAGTCTAACCCAAAAAAGCGTCCGTGAGCAGATCTGCTCTGAACGTGAAAACACGCCGGGGGGACCGTAATTCCCAACGGGCCAGCCGCCCGCCAGCCCCCGAACCCAGCCCTGCGGAATGCACCCGGAGCGGCCCGGCCCGGTACTCGCCCTTCTCCCGCGGCAGCCCCCGAACTCCCGCCACCGCCGGGCCCGCCACTGCCGCCCCCCGCCGCGCCCCGCCCGGTCCGGGCCCCGCCGCCCGCACACGCGGGACGCGGCCCGGCACCGCGCCCACGCGCGACCCCGCCGACCCCCAGGGCAGCGACCCGCGGCCGCGGCCGGGAGACAGAGCCGGAGGGCGCGCAGGTCGCGGTCGGGCCGAGGAGACGGCTCGGGGCCCGGGGAGAGTCGGCGCACGCTGCGGCCTCCGGCCCCGCCGCCGCTGCCCCCCGGTGTCCCCCGCCCCGCCGCTCGGAGGCCGCGGCCCCGCTCCCCCACGCCTCGGGAGCAGCGCGGCCCCGCGCCGCCCTCCTTCCCCGCGGACTTTTATCCGAAGGGCCGACAGGGCGGGGCGGGGGCGCCTCGGCCAACCGGCGGGACGCCCCGGGAGAGGCACCGCACCGGCCGCCGGGCCGCCCCGCTGCCGCACCCGCCGCGGCCAGGCCCCCGCCCGCTGCCGCACTTACGGGCTTCGCCGCCGCTCCGCGGGGCCGGGCCGGGCGCCGCCTCCTCCGCCGCCGGCGGGCCCGGGGCAGCCGCTTCCGGGGCCGCAGGCCGCCGCGGACCGGGGAGCGCTGGGCCGCACCGCGACCCGGAAGCACCGCCCCGGAAGTGCTGGCGGCGGCGCGGCCGCGCGCACGCGCGGGGGCTCGGGGGCGGCGGGCGCTGCCGCCGCGCGCTGTCCCGCACCGGGGCCGGTGCTGTGCGGCCGGTGTGCGGCGTGAGGCGTCCGCGAACGTTGCGGCTCCGCGCGGGAGGTGCCGGGAAGGGCCCTGGAGCGCCTCGGCCGATTCTAGGGCCTTGCGCCGGTGAGGGCCCTGCCTGGGCCGCTCCTCGCGGGCACGGAGGGGCTGCCCGCCCCCGGCCCGGTTCCCGACTCGCGGTGGTGCTGCTGCGGAGCGCTGCGGGGCTGGGTTTAGTCTGTGGTTTGAAGCTCTCGGGCGTAGCCAGCCGCGGTCGGGCAGGGTGACCGGCACCGCCACGGCCCGCGCTGGGCACGGCGCAGTGGGGGCTGCGTGGGGCCGGGGAGCCCAGCCCCGCTCCCAGCCGCGGCCACGCAGACCCCGACGCTGCCCGCAGCAGCGGTGCTGCCTGCTGCTTCCAGGACTCGTTTTCCTCTCGGTGTCTGCTCGTGGCCCATCGGCCGGGCGCGTGTGTCAGCCCTCCGCAGAGTCACCGGTGCAGTCTGCCGCCGCAACCTGCGGACATAACAAGACAATATCGGTTAATTCCTCAGGAAACCATGACCTCGCTGCCTCTGAGCAGCTGTACACGTCAACAAAATGCAATCTGTAGCAAGGACGGTACGGAGGACAGTGCAGAGCATGGCACAGAGCGCCGCAGAAGGCCCTGAGCAGAGGCGCGCTTGGCGCTGTGAAGAGCCGATAATGAGCAGATAATAATGGCCAGTGTCAGTGGCTGGGTGAAGGCAGGGAGCTGGAGCCGTGCTGGCCGAGGGCAAGTCGCGGGCAGGGAGCTGGAGCCGTGCTGGCTGAGGGCAGGTTGCGGGCAGGGAGCTGGAGCCGTGCTGGCTGAGGGCAGGTTGCGGGCAGGGAGCTGGAGCCGTGCTGGCTGAGGGCAGGTTGCGGGCAGGGAGCTGGAGCCGTGCTGGCCGAGGGCAGGTCGCGGGCAGCGCAAGGCCATAAGCAGGAGGCACAGCAGAGCGCAGAGCCGTTCTCCAGCAGTTGTCTCATGCTGGAGATACTTGACTCGGCCTGATACACTCATAGGAAAAATAACGCAGAAGAGCAGCTTTCTGCTGGTCTGGTGAGGTGAATGGGATCACTCCGGGGTGAGAGGAGAACCAGAGCTGGCACAGAGCAGCGCCGTCCCGCCTGTCGCAGTGCCAGGCAGCTGTCAGAACTGCTCATCTCTCCTCAAAAGTTTGCCCTCAGTGGACAAATGCAAACTGATCTGTGAAATGTTCAGAATAATAGTAATAAAAAAGATCTTTGGAGTAGCGTTTTTAATAAAGCGGGAGGACACTAAGAACACATTTGCTCAAACCAGAAAATGGTACAGTAATCAAGATGGAAGATAATTAGAATTTGAATGAACAAGCTAATTGCTTGGAGGCACGGTGAAAGCGTAGTCCTGTTAACCAGCAGCAGTCCCCAGCAGTTGAGCGTAACCCCCGCGAGACACGGTGAAAGGTTCCAAATCGAACCGATGACATCCAGGTGACGGCCCGGAGTGAAGGGACGATGATGGTGATGTCAGCCGTGATTGAGAGCAGAGGCAAGCGGAACCCGGGGAGAAGGATGAAGAGCTCTGTTTCAGCCCCGCCGAGTCGGAGCTGTCAGCCGCGTGTCCACGACGTGTCAGAGGCGAGGAGGAGGTTTTAGTTTGGACGTGGCTTCTTTCAGCTGAAACTGTCCGTCACAAGTAAAGTACGTACGACAAATTAGTGTCATTTTAGTTGCTCCTGTGGCTCTTCATCTCCGTGCCACAGGTGGTTTCCCCTTCCCCGAGAGCTCTCTGTGGCGACGGCCGTGTTCCACGCAGCCCACAGCGTGAAGATCGGTCAGAATTAGCGTGACTTCCCGCGTATGTTCGCGCGGGGCGGGTGTGCTGCGTAGGCACAGCGTGGGGGCGGCGGTGGCCGAGGGGCCACCCCTGCATGGAGTCCAGTCGGAGTTACCCCTGGTGCGCACGCTCTTTGCTCTTCCCATTTTTGGCAGTCTGAGCCTGTACGCAAAAAGAGGAATATGAAATAGGGAGGTGCGCGGCACACGGCCCCCTTTGGCCGGACGCTTCTCAGCCGGGGGACCCTCGCCGGAGGCTCCGGCCTTGTGATGGGGCTGCTCCGCCGGGGAGAGGCCCCGGGCACGGCCACACAGACGGCAGCGGGCAGGCCGCCTCCCGCCAGGGGTTCTCCGGCCCGCGCTCCCGGGAGAGGCCGGCCTCCCGCGGGCAGCGGGGCTCGGGGGCGCGGCGGGCTGGACCGGGGGCTGCTGCGGGGCCGGGGCCGGGGCGGTCCGACCCTCCCGGCGCGGCGGCGGCGGCGCGGAGAACCGCGAGGCCTCAGCTGCGGGGGTTACCATGGCGACGGGGGGGGCGGGGACGGAGCGGCGTTCGCCCCGGCCACGTGACTGTTCGAACAGTCCAATCAGAAGTTTCTCAGCCGAGGGGCGGGGCCTGCTCGAAGGCAGGCGGGCGCTGTACCGCCCCGCGCACGCCGAGTGGCCGGCGCGACCTCCGTCGCCCGCCCCCGCGCGCTGCCATTGGCCGCCGCGCCCGCCGCTCCTGGCCGAGGCCTCTCCCCCTCCCCCTCCGCTCCCCGGGGAGCACCGCCGCCGCCGCTCGGCCCGGCGGGAGGGCGAGCCCGCGGAGCCGGACCCGTGAGGCGCGCGGCCCCGGGCGGGGCGGTGGCGGCGGCGGCCCCGCCCGGCGGGGAGGGCCGGGGCGGGGCGCGGGGCGGGGCGGTGTCCCGCGGGAGGGGCGGGGCGGGGCGCGGGGCGGGGCCGGCGGCGCCGCGTCCCCCTCGCGCGCGGCCGCCGCGCTCCCTCACAGGGTGACACGTCCGCGGTGAGTGAGTGGCGTTGGCAGGCTGTCAATCCCTCACCGGGGCGGCCATCAAACAACGTGAAGCACACACGGGCGGCGGGGCCCATAAATTCCGGCGGGCCGCGATTTTTGCACGTTGCTTTTGCAGAGAGTGTGTAATTAATTTTTTTACAGTTCTTTCCCCGCGATTTCCGCTCTTTTCTTTGCACAAGTTCAAACTTTTGATTGCCGCCGCTTCCCCCGCCGCAGGCTGGGGATCAGCCGTTGTTTTGGGGGGGGAGGGCGACTCGGTTTTTTTTTTTTGTCCCCCCTCTGTGTTTTCTTGGCTTTTTTTTTTTTTTTTATGTTGCAGTTTGGGGGTGGGGGTGTTCGCCGGGTGCGTTGTGGGTTTTGCTGTCGGCCGCCCTGCTAACTTCTGAAGGATCTGAAAGCGAGTTTTGATTTTGTGTTTGTTTTGGTTTTGCTTTTTTTTTTTAAATCTTGCCTTTTTGCAAAAGAAGATTTTTGGACAAGTGGGGAAAGGCATAAAAAGCAACAGTAAAAATAAAAAAAAAGGGAAAATAATAATAATAATTTTAAAAAAAGCCTCGGAGGAAGACTGTAGCAGGAGCACCGCGAAGACGCCTGGCAGCCCGCTCGCCCAGCCCCAGCCATGCCGCTGCTGAGAGGAGACCGGCACTAGAGGAGAGCGCGCCGTGCCGCGCCGGGAGGAGCGCGGGCCGGCGGCTGGGAGCCGGGCAAAGCACAAATACTGATTTTTGTCGTTGTTTCGCGTGGCCTCCCCCCCCCGAAGAGCGCGGCCGGAGCCGGGGCTGAGCGCGGAGCCAGGCGCGGACCGGCGCTGCCTCCCTCCGCCGGCCGGGCGATGGACGAGCAGTCCCGGATGCTGCAGACGCTGGCCGGCGTCAACCTGGCCGGGCACTCGGTGCAGGGGGGCATGGCCCTGCCTCCTCCCCACGGACACGACGGGGCCGACGGCGACGGCAGGAAGCAGGACATCGGCGACATCCTCCACCAGATCATGACCATCACTGACCAAAGCCTGGATGAGGCGCAAGCAAAGTTGGTTTCGTCTCATTAAACCTTGTCTCTCTTTTTTATTTTTTTTTTTTAATTTTTTTTTTGCGTGTGTGTGTGTGGTTTTTGTTTCTCTCCTTCCCGCTCCTCTGCGGAGACCCGGAGTCTCACAATTAGAGCAACTTCTTGGTGCCGTAGGAGAAATTGCAAGCGGCCAAGGCAGCGCCGAAGTTGCTATTTAATAATTTTTTTTTTTAAAATATATCTAATAAATGTAGAAGCAGGCGATGCTTACGCTGTCGCTCCGGTGCGCGGGAGGCTGCGGCCGATCCCTGCCCGCTCCCGTTGGACCCTGGCCGCCGGACACCGGCCTTGGAGCCTCTGTCCGTCCGTCCGTCCGTCAGGCCGCTCTGCGCTCGCCCTCAGAGCGCAACTTTTTCCCCTTTTCTTTCTTTTCTTGTCCCCCTGTCCCCGAAGTGGCGGCAGATGAATTACAGCCCTGACAAGATATTGCTGGGGGGGGGGGTGAGGGAAGGAAAAAACCACCCCAAACCCCAAAAAACAATCCCAACCACCAAACGCTGGCTGTTTTAAATCACAGTAAATACAAAAACAATTGCTAACTCTCCAAGTTCCCCCCCCCCCCCCCCCGCCTCCAATCTCCTTAATAAATCAGTTATAATATCGCAGGACGGATGGTAGCGGGGGGAGGGGGGGGGTGGTGATTTATACCCCTCGGTCGGGCGGTATTTGCACCAAGATAATTCGGTATAAAAGTCAGAGGGGTTGAGGGAAGGGGAGCGGCGGCTGGGAGAGGGACCCTTGGTCACCGGACACCCCCCCCCTCCCTTCTTGCTCCCTCAGCCCTCCATGCCCGCCAGCCCCGCGGCCCGGCGCCGGGAGCCACCGGCCGGTGGCTCCCGGCGCCGGGCCGCGGGGCTGGCGGGCAGGGAAAGGCGGGGAAGAGGAGAGGGAGGAGGGGGGGGCGGTTAACGGACACAGACACGACGAGCCGGGGATCCGTTTGTCGGGGAAAGGCGCCATGTTGCTAAAAACCGCCTCGCTAACCCGCTTTGTGCTGTGCTCTCTTTCAGGAAACACGCGCTCAACTGCCACAGGATGAAACCCGCCTTGTTCAGCGTCCTCTGCGAGATCAAGGAGAAAACAGGTAAGGGCCGCCCGCGCCGCCGCAGCCATCTTGAGCCCTCCTTCCTTCCACCCGCCGGCGGGCACGGCGCCGGCCCGCTGTCCCCCCTCACGTCGCCGCAGCGGGGAGGCGGGAACCGCCGCCCGGAGGGCTCCCGGCCTCTGAGGAGCCCGAGCAGCCCCGTTCGGGCCGGCTCGCCGCGAAATGGCGCGGTGGAGGCTCCCCCGCCGCTCTCCCCGCGGCTCCGGGGCCGCCCCGCTGGCGCCCGCGCCGCCCCTGTGACCGTCCGGACGCCTGGCGAAACGCTCCTCGGATCTGCGTTACCTCACAGATTGGGGTGGTTTTTTGTGGTGTTTTTTTTTTTTTTTTTTTTTTTTTTTTAAATCCCTCCCCGGGATGCGGAGCGCTCAGCGGGGACGATGGAGTTTGGGGGGTGCGCGGTGGCCGGGCCGGGGCCTCCCGCCGAGCCCCGGGGGGTGCCCGGCGCTGGCGGCTCCGGGCCCGGCGCCGCAGCCCGGCTCAGATTGGCCGGTGCTGGTTTAAATACAACAAATTCTGCTCACGGAAGTGCAAAAAAATATTCTTTTTTTTCCTACATTAATGCGACACTAATAAACCCCGCTTATTTTAGAGGCGTTTCAGGGGATTTTTTGGTAATTTTTCCACATCACTGAATTTACAGAGTTTTTTTTTTTTAAAAGAAGGAGAAAATCTGCAAAGTATCCTGCTTTGCATTATGATAATGAGAACATTTATTACTATCTGGCTTTAAAAATAAATACATGCATTGGCTGGCTTTTTAGCTATATTTGGCATTCAATCACATTCCCCTTAACTGCACACTGAAGAAATAAAGACCGTAGATGAAAACAACACACGTGAAATCATTGCAAACCTCAGCTTGAGAAGCCTAGAAGTGCCCGCTTCTCAGTGAATTATGGTGCTTTATGTCCCAGGGTTTGGTTGCTACCGCGGATCCACTCCAGCGTCTGCTGACAGCTGAGCACTAGGGCATTGACTGTGTTGTGAATATTAAGATTGATTCCGCTTTATATTGCGTTATATTACCCGGGATAAGGGGAATGATCCCCCTTCTGCCCTCCCTCCCCACCTACCGACGCTTTCCTCCATCAGCTCGTAACCCCTGTCCATCCTTCTCTGGCTTGCGCTTCTGTCCTGCCGTCCCCTAAACTTTCTGCCTGTCCTGCTCCGGGGCCAGCCGAGCAGCCTGCCCTCCCTGCTCAGACATCTTGCGGCAGGCAGATTTCAATTAAGGAGGCCGGCGCGGGTCCTGCGATCACTTTATTTGCAGAGGGCTTAGCCTCGCTGTTTTGAAAGGAAAGTGTAGTCAACCGCGTGTCAGAGGTGAGCTGCGAAGAACAACCCAAGTCCTTTCAGAGCGGGGATTACTGGCAGAGGGTGTTTGGTGAGGCCGCTGCCGTCTCGGAGGCGAGAGGGAACCTGGCGAGAGACTTCGTGGTCTGAAACGATTTCGGGGTGTTTTGGTGGTAACTTGTAAGTTGGGATCCTGCCTTTGTGCTACAAGCAGTCGAGCCAAGTTTGCAAGTTACCTCTTTCATGAAATCGCTGAGAACCAACAAAGAGTGAAGGCGTCCGCCTGCCCAAAGGCGAGATCCTGCCAGCCCCGGCAGCACGGGAGGGACGGGATTAATGCACGGGGTGATTGATGGAGATGAATCCGCACTCCCACCAAAAACTGTTCCCGCAGGGGGACCTTCGCTCAGGGTCTCCCAGTTGAGATGAAACGTCTGTAGGCTTTAGTTAGCGTGCTAAAGCGAAGAAAAACTGAAAATACGTTCTAGCATATTTTCTGTAAGCTGTTTTCCTCGGAAACGGCTCAGACAATTCTGAACTGGAAGGGTGAATGGTCCGAGATGCAATTAAAGCAGAGGTGTCCCTCCCCTCGCCCTGGTACTCCGCATTGTCTTGTGGTCTGAGTGCTTAAATCTGCCTGCGGCTGGGTTGTGTGTCGGGGTTTGATTCTTTTTAATCAGAACCAAAGTTTACCTTGGTGTTGGAGGTGGGAATTGCTGTGATGGCTCTATCTCTGCCTTCTTCTGGGAGAAGGACGAGAGGTGAGGAGGGAAACTGTAGCCCATACATAAAGTGTAATTGCAGTCGTGTCTGTTCTGAAATAAGTAATGCAATATTTAAGTCATTTTTATACTGAATTATGTATTTTTTTATATATTTTAGAATTTTCAGTACAGTCAGCGAGGACTGTGTGAGACTGGTCGTGAGAGAACATGTAGAGGAATCCTCAGATTAGGTAGAGCAACTCGTATCACGTTCCCGTGAGGGTTAATGAATGCATCACATTTTTAAAAGCCTCTCTCTGTCTCACTTAGGGTTAGGAGCTGAAGATTCACACACACACCCCCCCCCCCCGAGGTATTTGCCATGTACAAAGCAAATCACTGAGTTTACTGAGCCTAGCCTGACATTTCTTTTTTAACATTTTAACATTTTTAAAAGTGCTGCATAATACATCTAAGAGCTTTACAGATATTAATAGATACGTGCATTCTTAGAGGCAACCACAAGGTAGCATGGTTTTCGTAAAGAAACTGCCATTTATTTCTTTAATTAGTTCAAAGAAAAATGATACCCGAAGTTCTACTGAAGCCCCTCCAATAAAACGCGTAGATAAGCAAGTGAGAGCCTGTTTACTCTGTATTGTTCTATTTTAGCCATTCTCTGAGGTGTAGCTTGGAAGTGTTAAAGTTGCATTCCTAACGCTCGCTCACATCTGTTGCATACCTGTGTAACAGTCTGAACGCCTCTTTACGTGCCTACCAGTAGGAATCAAAAACTGATTTGTGCCTTTGTTTTATTTCCGTAGCTCTTTTTTACTGACTAAAAATCCTTCAGATTTGTAATTCGATTAAGTCTCCATTAGGACGTTGCTATACCTGAGGTACTGGTTATTCTCATGGAGATAGAAATGAAAATATATTAATTCTTACAGCCTTAAAATGGTTAGGGAATTGCAATTATTTCCCAATGCAATGACATACTATTGGGTCCTGGATTGTGTTGATAGATGACTTGGTTTTTTGTCTTTAAAAATAATTTATACAGATAGGAGCACACGTTTGTGAAAATATCTGAATGCATGTGCGTGTATGTGGACACGTATACCTTTATTTATTTGTTTCTGTGAGTCCAACAGAAACAATGATAGCTGCCAACCAAACCCTAATTTACTGTCACCACAAACCCTAAACAGCATTCATTTACTAGTAAAGCCTAATGGCATACATGATGGTTTGCCAGATTTGTGGCCTTTGTGAGGCTTATAAGCAGGACTGACTTGGGAAGATCATAAAACTTAATGAACTTCTCGACTGCAGGAGGTGTCCGCAGGGGAAGAGAAAGGCCTGCTTGGCTGGTTGGGCTGGTTGAACTATTTTTTATGTCTAAAGAGAGAGGAGGAAAATGGTCATGAAGAACATTCTCCCCTTGTGCAGAATTTTGTTTTAAAGAATGAAAAAAAAAAAAAGTTAAAATCAGACAAATAGTAATGTTAACCACGGGGTTACTTTCTTGCTGTTCCCCATGTAAGCTAAAACCTTTATTTTTATTGCTACACCTGTAAATAGCCATACGATGCCGTTCCAATGATTAAAGGGCTGTATCGTGCCCTCACTTGCTGCAGAGCTGCGTGTTGATGAAGCTGGCCCAACTCTTTCAGGAGCGCCCCTCGTCAACATGCTGCAAAATCTGTAAACCGCCTGTGAGGTGACTCCTTGGAGGAGGACTTGCTTTTTGCCTTGCCTGCTAGCAGAATTCGAAACTGTTAACCCCTTTCTTCACTGTGGTTACTGAAAAATCGAATCACAGGACTCCTCCCTTGCCTTAACAAATTTCAACTTCTCAGTGTTTGTAAACTATCATTCAGTGCCAACAACTTGCAATAATGCATAATAACACACAATCCTGTCTGAACATTAGCGGATTCAAGTGGAACAATGAAATGGCACTGATAGCAGCCACGGGCGCGCGTGTGTGTATGTGCGTACGTGTGTGAGCTGTTGTATCTGATATATCAGCTGTGATGTTGCTGTTATTCAGTATAGCTATTTAAAATATTTATGTGCAGTCCTGGTGTTTTTTTTTCAAGCTGCTAAATACATATTTTTTATTTACCCTGACTACATAAGGAAGTAAGCCTTGTGTATTTATGTGCGTATAGCTTTTCTTCAGTTTAAATTGTTTAGCTTTTGTTTCCTTTCTCATGCTTCAGTATCCAAGATTTTTCACTGAACCATTGGTTATACTTTTGCATGGTATTTTTTTTTTTTTAATTGTCAGCAAATCTATTACAAATGATGACGTGCAGTAGAACGTTAGGTCATTTACACTGTCCTTATGGCAATGACATTGCTTTTCTTCATAAATGTCCTACTAGATAAAAAATAAATTGAATAAAGTATCTTGATTGTCATTTGGTCATCTGTTTCAAGCACATTCATTGTCAAAAATTTTGTTTCTTTGGTGGATTTGTAACAGGGTGCTTCTCTGGTGAAGAAAACAGGCGGCTTTGGTGATTGTTTTCATTAGGAAATTCATGATACTTTGTCTTACAGAACCTGTAACTACACCGTACCTTTAGACCTTACCGTTGTCAGTGCTCCTTGCTATATTTAGACAACAATCTGCACGTTGATTACCAGGATCAGTGTTTCCAGATTCCACCCCCACCCCCCCAGCTCTGTAGAGGGTAAATTTGGACCTACTTGTCAATACTAATTTAACTAGGAGCAGGGATTTATTTTATCTTACAGCTATTTTTCATGTCCTTCATTTTATTTTTGAATTTGACACATTTGCTTGCTTATCTGAAAATACTAAATGATAGGAGTTACTGTGTGGTGTATTTTAGGATGCTTGTTGTAAGTTAAGGAATTTTTGCATTCAGAGATAAATTATTAAAATAGCATGTAGTGAATGCAAAAGAGGCCTTTTTTTTTTTACAGGATTTAACACATTTATCAAGCTCTATTCCTACAGCTTTCAATGAAAAAGTTGTACAATATGGATATTGTGCTGTCTTTTTTCAATTTAAATATTGATTTGTGTGAAACATTAATATAATGATATTTGCAGTCTACCGTAGACAAATATAAGCAGAATTAGACATACTAAATTGTTACAGATGTAACGCAATATTTAAATACATATGAAGGCTGTATTAATAATTATATAGTAGAACGCGAGAGAGTCCTCAATTTTTAGGCTGTTTTTCAATTCCTTGCACATCGTGCGCGTGATGGTTCGGTGAGTATTTTTTCTGAATAGCAGGAATGAATACTGAATTTGTGCACTCCGAATCAGCGGAGCCCCGAGTGGAGTTCTCCCGTCCTGGTATCATTGGTGGAATTAGATGTAGCTGTTTGTATTCCGTGAATTGACACCCTGAGAAGAATGCTTTGTTTGTTTTCTCAGCAGTCATGTTTAATGCTATTCGCTTATCAAGGTGATCAGCATGGTTCAGATAACACATGCCTGACACAGCCTGCCTTTTTTCACCATCGTGTTGACCTTTTGTCACATTTGCTTTTCTCTGGTAGGCAATTCATGTCTTTAAGTATGAATGGAGTAAATAATTCACATCAATATTTAATATAAATTATTAAAGTTTCTGTCAGCTCTTATACTTCATGCTTTTATAAAGTTGGAGTAGTTCATCAGCCAAACAGATGAATTGTGCTTCTCAGCTGGACATTAGAGCTCCTCCATAACGCTGGCTTTACAGTGGAAGTAAACAGGGAATTAAATATGAAAGGAAATGAAGCCTGGTACTTGAACTCTATGTATTTTTCAATAATGCACATTCTTTAGGAAGGCTCAAAGTGCTAGATAAATATCCATCATAATTTATTTTGTTATTCCCATCCTGGGTTTTTTCCCTTCATGTTGCAAACAGAAATGTAGAAAACCCTACTGACCCCGGCATTTTCTTCTCCTCTTTGTTATTAGCCCTCTGTTAGTGCTCCAGCCCCCTTCTTGGCTTTAGGCTGGGTGTATGAGTGTTGGGGTTTTTTGGTTTGTTTTTTTTTTCCCCCTTAATGTTCTTTCTCTGTTTTTAAAGATTGATGGGGAGCACAAAGGCGACAAAGTTTCAGGATTTTTTAGTCTTTTTTGTAAATTGTAGTTTATATTTTGCAAAGCAACGTGTGATTGAAGGTAGATTCTGAAAATATTTTTTAAAGAAGAAATGGCCTGATGTCTGATTGTAACAGTGATAACGTATTTACTGCTGTGAGAATTGGATAAAAATAGCGTGTTTTGCATAAAAGCATGTAGTAAAAATCATTGTGCTCTTTAATTTTGTTCTATTTTAGGTATTTTACTTTGAATTCTTTTGTTAATGATCGGTTCAGTGCATGTTGCGCAGTCATGTGAACTT
Organism: Opisthocomus hoazin; assembly: GCF_030867145.1. Classification (NCBI taxonomy): domain Eukaryota; kingdom Metazoa; phylum Chordata; class Aves; order Opisthocomiformes; family Opisthocomidae; genus Opisthocomus; species Opisthocomus hoazin. The sequence goes on from NC_134432.1 coordinate 17,605,351, forward strand.
GTAACAATATATGAATCACTCAATATCATGCGTCCTACAAATCAATCACTTGGGAAAGGGGGTGGGTTTGTATCATGTGTTTACAGGTCAAAACCTTTTGCTGTGCTGAAGTCATGTATCAACATTTAAAGCTAATCTCTCATTCCTCATTGTCCAGCAGGTGGCTTTTTCGTATATTGTTTAATTTTTAATTATTTATTGTAAGTGGAAAATGGAATTTAATAATATTACCCTGATTGCCTTTTTTTAGAAGAACAACGGTTTTCCAGTAGTGTATCCTGTTGTGTATGACAGGGTCAATGAAAGCATCTAGAGATCTTCAAGTATACAATCTAAATTAAGATTCTAAACAGGCATTACAGATGCTGGTAACTTTGGCAATTATCATTTTGTTTGGTGAACAGTAGTAAAACAGTGTGCGGTAAAAGTGTTTAGAGAGAGAGGATAAATAAATTGAACAGTTTTGCAATGCAAAGTGGTTTGTGGTGTTTTTGAGGATTTCTTGGCTCTTGCTTAACTGCTATTGTGAAGCCTGGAGCAGATTTTCCCATTGCTAATGCCCTAGAAGTATTAATTCACTTTGATATGCTAATTAGAGGGCATTATGCAAGAAATGAGATTAAGTGGCAGCATGAAGCCATTTGCCTGTCAGTAAATTGAGAGCTTTAGCATCAGGAGGAGCTTTGTTTTTTCTGAGTTTCTCTTGGTTTTGCATATAAATAAAATTGATTGAAAGGTCTAGAGAAGCTTCTAGAACATTGGTGGTTCTTTTTCTCCTTCTATGATTATTTAAACTTCATGTTAAAGCCTTTCTCTGAATATTAATTGATCTAATGGGAGATACTGAACATGAAGAATTTCATTGTATTCTCAGTTACTGTATCTTAACAAAAGGAAAGTATTAGAATTCTTTGTGTCATCTGATTTTTGTGGTATTATTTTAGATATATCTTACAGCTTTGCATTATAACCTCTCTGACTGCTAACCGCTCCTGTGCTGAGAACTGTATCTGCGGGGAGGTATTTTTGCCAGTTCTGCTGGCTTTGGGGTCAGGATAGCGAGAGCCCAACCAGCTGAAGTCAAATGGTCGGCTCCCATTCCTGGCCGATGGGGCCTTGGACATTTATCACCCCCGCTCACTCATAGCATTTGCCGTCATTTCTTATGTAAATCACGCGTATATTTTCCTTCGTTTAGGAAGGAAGGGTTGTAATATTGACCATAGATTTTATTCAACTGCCAGAAACTCTGTTAGAGTAACATTAAGGGATTGACTTACAGCCATAAGAGCGAGGAGATTTGGAGTTAATAGTTAAACTCTGCCCTTAACTCAACTCATTGAACCTATTTATTAGAGCATATATGATACGTAAGATCACTGTGCTGAGACCTCCGCAGTATTAGGGCGCTCCAGGATGACTCAAAGACGAGAGTTTCTGATTTAGTTCAGATTTTCCTGGTGGGTTTTTTTGGGGGGTGTGTGTGGTTTTTGTTCAGCCTCGGAGTTGCTTTACTACAGTTTTGTGGTTAGTTTTCTTTTTATAGTACTCTTTAAAAAAACATCAAAGAAGTAACTCTAGAAATGGAACAAGAAATTAATCAGAAAATCAAAACAAAACCGACCCAAGCCTCTCTAGTCCTCTTTGCCTGAGTGCCTGCAGAGTGTTTGCTGTTTGTGTGCCCATCTCCTCCACAGATCGTTGTCGCAAAGTCAATCAGGGGAGTAGTGCTAGGGTGACAGTGCTTGTTATGAGCCCCAGTAGTTATTTAAAAGAAAGGAAAAAGGATAAAAAAAATGCCCCAGAGCTCAGTGCGGGGGCTGTTCATGCTAGATGCACATGCTCTCCCTGATCCTGGCAGCTGAAGTCTATCACCGTTGGGAAATTTTTAACATGAACCACATAAGACACAAACCACCGCCGTTTCCCCGAAGCCACAGGGGTTTTCACGTCAGCGCAGGACAACTGGCACGTGCGCTGCGGGTCCCTGCCCGCCGGCCTCTGCCCTCGGCCCCCGCCGGAGCTCCCTGCTCCTCATCAGCCAAGGGTCCGCAGCGCCGCTCTCGTTCAGAGCACGATGTCCCTGGTTGTCCTTAGTGCCCAACAGCTCCTGAACCAGTTGGCCCAAAGAACCTGATCAGGAGCTTGCAACCCCAGACCTGCAGTTACCATAGTTTGATACTGGGAAGAACAAAACAGCACCTGGAACTGCAGAATCGGTTCTTCTTACAGAAAGCGTCGCTGGTCTCCAGCTGCTGAACAAAAGAACTAAATAATAAAACTGATCGGTGGCCAACCTTGGCTTTCTCAGTGCCAGAAGACCCCGACGGCATTGTTTCAGGGGGAGAGGGTGCCGGAGGTGAAAGCCTGGCATTTCTGGGTTTGACTCCTGATGCTGCTGTTGGCTTGAGAAGAAAAAGCCTTCCTCCCACTGGAGTGAGGAGAGATGTGGTGACCTCGGCGGGAGCAAACGCGGGGGCTGGGCCGCCGCCTCGCTGGAGTGAATGCACGGGCTCACTTTTCCTACCTTTAAAATGGGAATATTATCTATCAGGTTTTTTTGTGAAGATCATGTGAAGTTGGTGCTATGTGTTGAAAAGGAGTAATTTTATCAAGTATTTGGCATGATGAAAATTGTGACATAAGAAGTAATCTATTAGCACTATTTACAGTGTCCGCTTTATTCCAGTCACGGTGAGCCTAATGGAGTCTTACCTCCTGGAGATGGAGAGATTAGGCTTTCCTTAGACTTCTGCTTTTCTTGGCTTTAATTAGGAATGTTTGTTTTTTTAATGCATGGTTAGACCTCTAGCAAACGGTCATTGGGGTTTTCTGACTTGGTAGTTCGTTTGCTTAGTGCAGAGGGAGACCGTTTGCTCACCGCAGATGGGGACCACTGCTTTTCTTCAGCGAGAGCGGCTCGCAGGCAGGATGGCATGCTTGGAAGCGTGTTTAGAGCGTGCTTTCATGGATTTGTTGATTAAAGAAGGGAGTGCGCTTTTAGTGAGGTTTGTAATTACAGAACACCCAAATGTTTGCTTTTTTTCCTTCCATGGGAGATCCTGGTAGCATGATTAACTGTCATGAGTAAGAACAAGTTACAGTAGATTGCGCAATGATTCTTATTTGACTTCAAGGATGTATTTATTACCATTTTTGAACAAATTATACTAACATGAAAAGTTGTGGAAATGATTGTGCACTAGATAAGGTGATGCATTACAGGAGTGGTTGGGTTTATGGAGCTTTATGCCGAGGTTTTCTCAGAAATTATAGCACAGCCCTGTCACTATAAAACCTGGTGATACAGTTGGTAATAACATGCAGTGGAGGTATTTTTAGGATTTCACTTGTTATTCAAATGGAGTGGGACTATCAGTTTTTCTGCCTCGTATTTCTTTCCTTTGTTGCACTGGGCGAAGCGGGAAGAGGGGAGGGGAAGCCCCAGGATGGCAGAGCGGGTGCTGGGTGTGGGGTACCGCAGCCCTGCCGGGTCCCGCCGGTGCCACCGGCTCCGCGGGGCTGCCCAGGCCTCGGCACCGCTGGCGGCTCCGTGGGCGCCTGGTGCTCGTGTGGGGCGGCGGGGGGAATTTCGCCTGCCATACACAACTGAGGATTTTTTTTGTGAATTATTTCTTACTTCCTCTCCACTTGTTAGGGCAGTGACGTGATATCGATACGGAGCTTGGGAACTTATTGACTTGTTGGTTCTTGACCTTTTGACTGTGACCAAGTATAGAAATTGAATGTCTGAAAATTAAATGATAGACTCTATATACATAAATTCTTGGATGTCAGTGTATTACATGGACTAATTTCGGTTTACCTAAATTTATGGCATTTTGTGTTCAATAAAGGAAATATTTCTTCCTTTCAATATACCGAGAGTCTAGTAATATTGTAGTTGCTAGCACTAAACAAATCAATTTCCTTTTACTGACTGATTATCATAACAGCTGCTGTTTAATCACCGTGATTGTTATGTAACTTTTAAGTCTCTAATATTTTGGAGAGGAGCAGACAGCATCGTCTCACCACGTAACGACGTGATGTCACCGGTGCTGAACCGTGTGACTGCATTTTGAGGGGCTCCAGGCTAGAGTTCCCGTTTAGTCTAGTAATACTTGGTGGGCTGTGAGCACTTGCTGAGCAAACTGCCTGCTTGAAAGGGAACCCCAAATAACACACGGTCCACGTCCTGTTTTCCCTGAAATGAAACATGAGTGGTGTTTGGTTTTTTGCCCTAAAAATGTGTCATGGTGGGGCCTGATGAAAATGCCGTGCCTCGGCCTCTGATGTCTGATGAAATTAGCTCATTGCTGTGCACGTGCAAACAGGGAGAGCGGCGATCCCAGATTTGTAGCTGAGAGCGAGACTCGGGCCTCCAGACCGGGGCGACGGAGCTGGGAACACGGTTCTCGCCGACTGCCGCAGTAAGGCTGTGGTCAGCACTAGTGTAAATATTTGTACAACAACCATGTTCTACAGACTCCGATTTAATGGTAAAAATCTGCCCTGAACGCCTGGGTAAATATATGCTGAAGAACAGAAGCCTATTCACTGCAGAAACAATTGACTTTAGGTTCTTTGTTGTTAAAGTGGCCCCCAGTGATCCGCTGTGCGGAGCAGATCGCGGCGTGCGGCTGCCGGCGGGCTGGCGGCTCCCGCGCAGTGCCCGGCGCGGGCGACGGCGACGGACGGGGCGCGGGGAGCCGGCGTCGCCGCCCCGCTCCGATCCGCGCACGGGCAGGGGAACTTGTCAATGGAAGAAAAAGAACTGTAATCGCGCATTTACATATGCTCCTAATTGTTGATTTGGGGATTTTGTATGAATATAGCTTCACAAAACAGATGCTGTTTAAGAAAAGGGGGAACATCATTTTGTGGGCAATGAATTAAGTGTTTTTGTGGCCCTCTCATCCGTAGCTAGGAGCAGTTTGTGGACCGCGTCTGTGAACGCCGCTCATAATTGTTTTTCACACATAAGTTATGCAAATGAGCTTTTATGGCAACTGGCATAACAATTAGCATCCTCCAGCAATATTTTAGCAGGTTAATTGCAAAATTTCTAAATTGTACATCTGACTTGTTAATTAGGCATGACAGAGGTGGTAAAATAGTTATCTTCAGGCAGTGGCAGCCAGGAGCTGCTTGAAATGCAAAGAGCAACGATTGATTGGATTTGAGGGTTACAATTGTGGGAGCACTGCTGTTGTCAAGTGCCGCTGAGCAGCTCTGCTCCACCGGCTGCCTCGGAGCGAGAGCCACGTCGGTGCGGAGAGGAGCCTGCCATGTACAAATCTGCGTTATTTAACTCTGAAACTCTCCAGATCCCGTCCGTGGGAAGGGCCCAGCTCCTGCCTCTTCCTCCGTCTCAGGCCCACGTGAAGGGACCTGAAGTCGTAATTTTGATTTTATTTACAAATATGCCTGGAAGTTTAGCTGCTGGCACGGAACAACAAATACTTTTTTTTTTTTTTCCCAGCCGTGGTAAAAATGCCATTACCTTTCCCCACACATTTGCTGAGAATTCTGCCTTGTTTTCCTTAAATTGCAACCTTTGCTGCCCGGTATTTTAATACGGTGTTGATTACATTTTACAAGCTTTACTTAGCTTATTTATCTTAAATCCTTGCTTTCAAATGTCTTTGTGTGTCTTATCATATTAATCGTATTAAAATACAAAAAATTATGATATTTGCAATAGTCCCTTTTTAGGCTCTCGGAGGTACATCTGAATGATTAAGAAAAGATTGTAACAGGAGAGTCTTCATCCTGGTAACGTGCTCAAAACGTTTTTCCACCAGTACTGCCTGTAACAGAGAACCGTGTATTCCAGCAGAGGTGCAGTCTGTTTGAATCATGCCAACACGATTCTCCATCCCAGTATCTTCTAAATACATTTTACTCTCTTTGACTGCTGATTTTGGTATAAAATGCAGATTTCTGGGCTATTTTAATATTTAATAAGTTAAAGGGTGATAGCAAACAAAAAAAAGCCCCGCTGAACAAGTACCTTTGGGAGACAGGGAAGTCATCTACCATGTCCGAAAGCTTTGTTTGGTTGTACCGTTTGTCTTTAGTTTGCTGGTGGAGTTTGTATTTTGTGGCTTAAATAAAGTCAATCAAATTTGAGTACGTATGTAGTACCTGTAAGCAAAAAAAAAATCAGCTTAAGCACATGCGAAATTTCATGTCCTCTTTTTTCTCTGTATGTATTCTCTTGATTTAACCACATGGTTTTTAAAATTGGGATGTTATATTTTCATTTAAAAAGTAAATGCTCCTGCATGCATAACTGTTCTAATATTTTACATTTTCTTGTGACATGTGTATATGGAGTAAGTGCCATTTATGATGTGTTGTCATCAATAATTTTGTCACAGAGAATAAAAGCCTTTAAACTCATCCACCCACTGGAACGTTTTATCATATTTATTTTAAGAGATATGAAATTAGCAGAACAATTGAGCTCTTTGTATGTGGGAGATGCAAATGTAACTGAATATTTACCTTTAATGAAGGGCAGCATAAATATCTCAGTGTCAATAAATTATGTGCAGTAGCAGAATATTCCATAGACACCTAATAAATAGTTCCTTTTTTGCCCTAGATTCCTGAACCGCGTTATCTTCTAGGATAGTTTAATTTACAGCCCACAGTGAAATTAAGTATTGCTTAACTTTTTGAAATTACCTATTGCAATTGGAAAATACTGCTTTTTGACTAGCAGTAAAGCATGTTTCTAAGTCATTACGTTTACTGATTAAATGCTCACTCGCTGTATTCAACAGTTCAAGGAAGAGTTTACTACAGCAATGCTTCCATACATAATATCTGGAATGGAGTAACCATTTTAATGAGCTTCATCGGGAGAGATTCCAGCAGGGAACGTTTCAGGTGTGTTATGGCTGTTGTCTTGTCACAATGCGTGCCGCGGTAGCGTCAGAGAGGAGTTACAGAGCAGCCCTCGTCTCCTTGAAGGCAGTGAGCAACTCCATCGTCAGTGTGAGCAGGGAAAGGCAGTACAACGTAGCGTTGTGTCTGCTGGTGTTTTAGCAAGCGTGGTAAGTAAATATACTCCACGGTTTAAATGTACATCACATTTTAACTGTCCCAATATTGATCATCCTATAGAGGAATTATATTGAAGTCTACTAGTTATTAGTGTAAAGAGGGTCAGATGCAGGGACTGGTACAAAGCAAGTGCTCTCATGGTAATGATGCTGCTATTTATAGATCCCCATTTCATTAGTTGCAGAGTTTCAGGGAAGAGATTTTCTCTAGGGGAAATGGATACTTGAAGTTCATTTTCTTCCTGATGCACATTAAGGCAGAAACGTGAACAACCTTCAGCGTAGGACACACGGTCACAGGATTTTGTGTGGCCGTTTTCCCTGCGTGTACCTGCGGCTGCGTGCAGTGCAGGCGTCCGATTGCTAACGGCTGTTCCAGCCGAGCTTCCCTTCCAAATACCTTTCGCAATTTTTTTGTCACCAGAAGAATTATTTTTTTTTCCCCGGAAGGAATTTTATTTTTTAAGGGTGCCATGCCAGTAAACCGAGCAATATTAAAATATTTTGCTTTAGAAAACGAACACATCTGGATCACCTGACTTACAGCAGTCTTGCTACAGCTGTCGTACGCACTACAGCGTGTTTACGCGCAGTGCCGAAGAAGTGCAGTCTCAGTTAAGCAGAACAGGACTGTGTCTGCTGGTATTTACTAATAAATACGAAAATTTCTTTGAGTATCTGAAAACTGGATTGTTTAAACATACTTAGCTCCCTCCTGTGAAATTCAGATAATCAAAGCTCCGTATAATTTTTGTGTCCCTCTGTTTCTAGAGCTTTCCTTCTTGGAATTCTTGACATCTTGAGTTATTTTTTTTTTTCCTTTAAGAGAATATTTACTTAGTTAGTATTCACTTAATTAGAACTGACTGTTTAATGTTTTCTGGGAGGGTATTTATGGTATTTTCTGTGCCATATTTGCATTCCAGAAATTAAGTCCCCATGCCATTATTCGGCAAGGCTTTCATACATTAGAATGATGAATTGAAAGCAGAAATGGGAAAAAGACTGCAATGCAATGAAAATTTAATCAGCGTCTTCTGCTGCTTTAATAAGGCAAATAATTCTTATTGGCCGCTGCGTTAAGGTTTCTAATATTTAATTCATAACAAACCTTGCATTATTCTGCAGCAGCATCGACAGCTCCACTTTGCTGCCTGCCAACAGGCAACCATAAAAACTTAAAAGCAGATGTAAATGTCTAAAACAAGGAGAGTGATTGGATCTAAAGCGGTCAGAAAAAATCAACAGTATTGCCAGAGAGTTTGATAAATCTTTACACACACTTTAGCAATGTGCAAATGATATTAATTAAAATCATTAAACGCGTTGATTTTAAGGATTCGAGGTAACTTTTTTAAAATGTGCGATTTTTGTAGTTCCTGCCGGCCCCCAAACGAGAGCGGCTGCAGCGCCGGCAGTGCGAGGGTGCCTGTCGCTAGGCAGCTTGAATGATACTGTCATTCTGGAAGATTCAGTTAATTTTCATATTTAGGGTATTCGTTATATTGCAATGGCAGAATTGTTGTCGTTTGTCGTATGTGTGCGTCGAACGCTGGAATGAAGCAGAGGAGCAAGAGCTCGTCCTCCTGGTGCCATGCCGGCGCGCTCTTCCCGGCAGTGGTGTTAATTGGCTAAGCAACGCGGCGCGGGGCAAAGCCTCCTTAGTCCTTCAGCCGCGTCCTGGAGCCGGGTTCTGCCCGGGAAGGCGGTCTGGGAAGTGGCGGTGCGACCCTCCGCGCCGCGTTGCGCTCCGGAGACGTAACCGAGCGTGCCAGGGTGCCGCACGCCGGAATGTAAACCGGCTGTGATTCCCGGGGACGTGGCGGGGTGTTTCTGCGGCGCGAGGCGGCGGCGGGTGGCAACCTGCCAAGGCTAGGTGCAAGCTCTTGTTACAGGGAAGGGTTGCGCCTGTTCTCATTTCTTCTTGAAACGGCTTAATTGGTGTCAGCACCCCAGGGATAAAGGCCTCGAACACTGAAATCCACACGATTCACCCTGTCTCTGCTCAGTGTAGGGAAACTGGTAACAACTGGTGGTGAATGAGGAGTGAACGGTGCTGTAACAATGCTCGATGATGTTTGGGATGACAGAAATTAATACGCACTTGCTTGAAGAAAGCAATGATTAATGGCAGTGAGCGAGGGAATGCTGTCCCTCCTTTAACTCCACTTTGATGGGGATTGAAAAGCAAAAGGCTGTTTTCATTCTCTCTCGAAAGCAGAGGTCACCCAGAGTACATTACAGCAATTTTTCCTCTCTGTTTTTTATTTCATAAATATTATGATAAGCACAGATTAGATAGATGTTTTCACGGAGGCCTAAAAGGATATTTTATGTCTGTTTGCTGTTTGTGCTCAACAAAGAAATCTGATTTCTTCTGTTTACGTCTTAGATCATTTTACTTCGCGGTGGAATAATTAGTATAATTAAGAATTTTAAAAGCTCGCCATCGTGCTCGTTTTTCTCAGGTTTTTGCAGATGGAATTTCATGGTCCTCATTTCCAAAGTGCTGACAGGTCAGAAAGAGGCAAGGAGTGTTGCTGAGAAAAAAAAGAAAAGGTTAAAAATCCAGGATTCCTCATTGAATTTTTGATCTAAATATATTTTGCAAGATCCTTGCGCTTGTCAGCGGCTTGCTAAGCTATTTGATAAAGAATCGTTATTCTACAAGAAGACCAAAATAACACAACAGTGCTTTGGATAATGAATTCTTCATCTAAGCAGAACTTTAAAACAAAGTACAATGTTGGCATTTTTTTCTGTGAGTGAGAGGGCTGATACATCTTTGGGATCCGACAGGAAGACATAAATTAATAGAGTTCTGGAGATCAGTTTCTCATTAATAATCCATTTTGTCATGGTTCTTGGCATTGTCAGCCTCGTCGCTGGTTCGCATTTTGCTGAAGGATAAAAGCACATGATGTCTTAAGGCACAACATAAGGAGAAGGAGTTTATCATCTTCTGGAAAAACCGTCTCTGAAAAAATAGATTGTTTTGCAGGAAATAAATGTCAATTTCGAGTTCTGTGCATTTTTAATCTTCAGACAGGTTTTTTAATGTATACAGTTGCAAAAAATAGACTCCTGAGTTGGAAGAGGTTGTTTCCAACAGCCAGTGCCTTGCCTTTGTCCTCGCCTCTGGTTTGGGGTTTGATTTTTTTAGAAATGGCAATGGATCCCAGACCTTTAATACTGCCTTGTTAGACTCTGTGGCAGATTGGATCCTGTTTAAAATGTATAATTAAAAAAAAAAAAGATGTTTCTTCTTTTGAATGGGTAAACGTAACACCTTTGTTACACTCGCACTTTCCCAGGAATGTGGGACGTACTCGGAAGACCAATGTGTATTATTTCCCCAGTATTTTCAAAATGGGAAGGGTTGCTTTTTCGTGAGTGTGACAACATAAAGTGCAGTCATTTACCCTTTTGAAGTCTTAAATTTGCTGTCGTGTGTATCTTAAGCTTGTGGCAGCCCGGCAAACAGTGTAACCGTTTAAAAAGTGTTCAGCTTGTGCTGTCATCCCAAGTAAGGAAGAATGGAGACTTGATTTAGCTGCCTGCCCTTCGCTTTATACACTGAGGAGTGACATAATGCAGATCTCGGAGGGAACTGCGGTGCATTTGGGAAGGGTGAAGGGGAGGAAGAAAAGATGGCCCTAGCCCGGATAGCTCAGCTGTGAGATTTAACTGGGCTCAAACATTTATAATTTAATCAAAGGCAAATGGCCTATTAAAAAAGGCGCAGAGGGAGTGAGTGGGAGGTGCAGGGGAGAGGGCTGAAGGGAGCTGGGCTCCTGCTGGGGCTGTGGTCGGGGCTCCCGAAAGGGGAGCGCCGTGTGTCGGGAATGCACGGCTGACCCGAGCCGGCCCGCGGCGCAGCGTCTCTGGGCAGGGCGGGATGCGGCGGCAGCCGTGGCCGCGTGCTGCTTGGCAGAGGGAGTCGGGCTGGGCGAAGCCAGGGTCCCTGGGGTCGCGCCGGAGGAGCCCCAGCCAGGCGCGTGGGTGTGCGCAGCGTGACGCATCGCCGGTGCGAGTCCCACCGACCTGCGCGTCCCGGGCAGAGGGAGTGCCAGGTCCCGAGTGATTCGCAGACACACGAACCGCTTCTCTCTGGTGATCTTTGCACCGTCGCGAGCGTAATGCTCACTCGTAAGGAAGGAGCAACCAGATGAAACGGTCGATGCGTCTTCCCCGCGGGTTCCTGGGTGGGTGGCTGGGGGGTGCCGTCGGGCCTGGGCGAGAGCTGGTGGAGGGGGCAGCCGCGTTTGACGCTTGCCGTGGCTCGGAGCGCCGTGGTTACTTCATCAGCAGGAATACACAACCATTTACAGCTTGCTTTTTTGCCTGAAAACAGGGAAGGTTTGAATTATGAAGATTTAGAACATGCTTCCTTACATGGAGTTGCAAAGGACATTTGTCTCAGCACATTGTAGTGAAATTTTAAAGAGCAGGTTTTGACAGGAGACATTTTGCTGACACGGAATATTTTGTTCACTTCTGACTCTCAAATAAGTGCTACTTCTGTCATAATGATTGATTTATATTCGTTTTAGACCATACATTTTACATCCTCTCTTTTAGTGCTTATGGCTACACGGCTTCAGAATAGCACAGTTTTAAACCTGTTATGAGCATGGCATCACATTTCACATTCCACTAATAAAAAAAAAAATTGATTGTAATGGGTTGTAGGTATTTTGCGGTATGGTATATTTAGAATAAAATGCTAATTTTTATTATCTCCTGAAAAAATAACAATTTAAAATGAAGTGTCCTGTTAAAAAATAGGTGCAGAGTTGTAATTATTCCGACAGCAGAGCCTCGAAAGGCCCAGTGCCCTGCAGGACGGCGTTCCCACAGCTCTGATGGTGGGTGCTGTGCAATGCAGTGCCGGTGGCCTTCACCACCGCCCGCGGCATGCTGCGGTGCTGGGCTCCTCCCGGCTCCGGCTCCATGTGCCGGGCAAGGGTCTCGGCACCCTGCAGGGTGTAGATCCTTCAGGAAGGAAACCACCGACGCCTTTGCTGTAAGCCTTGGCTGAAGCCTGCTGCGCAGGCAGCAGCGTCGTTCTGGTGAGAGGGGGCCTCGCCTGGGCGCGGTGCTGAGCCGAGGCAGCCGGCGCGTGTTCCAGCGAGCCCCGGGGCACCGGCCGCGGCCGGAGGCCTTCAGCTGCGGCGGTGGCTTTGGGGTTTTGGTGACACCGCGGACATCACAGCCTGGATCTCTGCGGTAATTCCCGGGCAGCGGCGTCTGCTGGCGCGTGGCTCTGTGGGCGTTGGACAGAGCGCGTACCCTGCTCGCGTGTGCGGCTTTCTGGCTTCTTGCTGGCATTGCAGTCTGGGAAAAAAGAGGAGACTCTAGTGTCTTCAGAAAAAGAAATAAACTTGTCCGTAGTCGCCGCTCACAGTGCGACCATCTGAATAATTGGAATTACTATGCTAATTGGGCTCGGGGCTGTTTCGAGAAGACGCTCCGCAGCGGGGCAGGAGTGAAGCCAGGGTTGATGCCCCGTGCCCGGGGTTTTGCCGGAGGGGACGTCACAGCGGAGGAGACCACACCGGCACGGCCGGACCCCACGCAGCAACGCGAGCACGGGCTGCAGGTGCACCAGCTTTCACCAGCCAAGGTGCCTCAGCAACGCCGCTGTTCCTGGACGAGGCTGTGGTCTTTTCCTTCAAAGTTAATGCTCATGCACATCTCATTGTGGAATTATAGTATTTATCCTTCCCATCTTTACAAAATCCCCAGGAACGTAGCACTGAGCATGGACGTGAAGTAAAGTGACTTTGGTCAGAGAGGGCTGGTTCCATGAGCCCTTCTCGGACCGTGAGAGACGACGCTTTGTCCTCGGAGCTGGGGGAGAGCAGGCAGTATGGAGAGGGTCCAATTCAGCTGCTGTTGGCTTTGCTGCAATTTTATTGATGTATTGAGATACTTAATTCTTAGAGAATGGAGACACTGATATTCAAGCAAGGCGCTGGGAAGAAAGGGCTTCCAAGATGTTACAGATTTTGGAAATATTTGACAATGTTAGCAACATCAACTACTGACGAAAAAACCCTCTCTCCAGAAAATCTTTCACAGTTGTGCCAAGAAAAGCAGCTTCGATGGAACATTTTCATAAACTATCATCAGTTATGCAGCAGCAGCTTCACAAATCAGAAATGATATCTTCAGGCACTGCTGTCAAGTGTTATTCAAATAATACCAGCCTCACATTTGAATAACAGCAGACATTTTGAATTAATTAATCAGATGAGATAGTCTAGGCCTTTTCTCATTAGTCTCTGGGTCAGGCATGGGAAGATATATGCATTGGTGATGATATACTTGTCTTTAATCGTGATTTATGAAGATTTAGGATTGTGTGTGATTTGTCAAAGGTTCTGGGAAAAGGCTGGTGCATATTTCATTACCTAATCTGAGATTGATTTCATGATGCTGAGAGCTATAACCCTATTGTTCGGGTATGTGGGAAGCGCAGGTAGACACGGCATCCCAGGGTTTTACTGGCTTATCTTTGCGACTGTCAAACAATGCTGTAAACTTTTACTGCCAGCAGTTAACAATTCTTGCTTTAATTATAGGCAAATTCTTCATTCTGTCCAAAGGGGAAGCTTCAGTAGTTATTTAGTTAAAAAGCATAACAGACCTTATAACTATGACCCAGTGTAAATCATGGACAAAGTTGGCGAATTTCATGGCTTGGTCATGGTGAAAATATAAAATTTCATGGTTTGTCACAGATTAATAGAAAAATCCTATTAAAACTGTGCAAATAACAGAACAACAAGTTAGGTGGAGATCCTCACATGGCACCTTCCTACTCGCAGGATTTATTTTAGTTTGAAATTGCTGCTAACAACCCAAGGCCCTTTGCATGCTTTCCTTTGCTGTGCTGTTTCCCCTTCAGTTTAGTTGGTATTTGTTGTCTGGTTTGGACTGAGTAACTGTCGTGCAATTGTTTTGAAGCATTATTTACATAAGAAAGCATAAGTTACATCGCTTCTGCAGTGAAAGGAGCCTTGAAAATGAAAGATTTGAATACAAATTGTGTATTTTTTTTAAAATCATACGAATTGCTATATTTAATAATTCGTCAGTAATCAGGACTTGCTGTCCTTTCTGTGTTGGAACCAAGTCTGGCAGGGCTGCGCGTCCCCGCTCTGGAGCAGAAGACCTGGTCGCTGCCCCGTGTGCGGCAGGGAAGAGGCAGCTCCGACGGGAGCCGTGCTGGGCCCTCGGCCGCTGCAGCCAGCTGCTGCTCACGTCGTGTGGACCAGCAGACCGTGGACAAGCCTCAGGTTTCCTGCAGGTTGCTAATCACTGACCTCCTCATTTTGAATCGAAAAGTTCATGTCTTTTACTGTTCTTGGTACAATTTTGCAGCCCATCTGCCGTAGCCACGCGGCTCCGGTGAGGCTCCGTGTCCTTGCAGGACGCAGCGGCGGCAGCCCTTGCCCCACACAGCCATTGGACCTCCTGTTGAGGCTCCGGCGCTGCCCGAAGGCTGGCGTAGGGTAGCTTTAATCTATGAGTTGATATTGTTTTCTTTTTTCCTATTTTGACTGTATCCAGATTTTTGATTAGTGGTAAAGGAATTTGTATCTAGGCCAAGATACCCCCAAAATACTGAGCTCTTCCACCTGGTCCTCTTCTAGAGGGAGCAGTTTGTTGCTGAGTCGCTAATTTAAGAAGAAAACAGCAGTTGTTCTGCACTGGAATAATGATAGGAAGGAATCAAAGTCTCAGAATAAGGACTTTTATCAACATAGTCATGACTAATAGCGGTCTGTAAAAGCTCTGTATCTTAAATAGCCCAGAATTTCACATATGAAACTTACTTTAAAAAAAGAGTTTGTGCTATTTTCCTCTGAGACTTTCCTTCACAAATACAAAGTCTAGAAATCCATTTGTAGGGGAAGGGTGCACTGGCTCAAATGATCACATGATTCTGAAATCTCGGCCTTTGTGGGAGACAGAACGATGAGTCTTGGCAAAAAGGAAAAATGCCACAATGTGAGAAACAAGTTCATGATTCCTATGAAAGAAAAATACATCAATGACTGTTTTTTATATCAAGTTTCACAATTAGCTGTTGTCAGGTCATCTGCTTCAGGAGCTTCATCTGCGCTCTAACCACTTACCAGGTACAGGTAGTAATTAAAAGAACAGCTAATGACAGTGTAGATAGTAATTTTTCTTTTTTTCCCCATCACAGATGGTCATAAAATGTAGAAGGAAAGAAAAACAAATGGTTTGGATTATTGATTAGTGTTTTGCTAATAAGAAATTAAATTTATCGACCACTGCCATTCTATAGCTTGGCTTTCCCCTGAGTAAGTCTGCAGCTCCAGGCAGGCTTCAGCAGCTGGCCGCGTGCTGTCAGCCGCATGCACGCCTCGGGAGAAGGACGCTTAACCCTATTAGTCAGGTCATTTCTCTCTTTTTGTGTAGGGGTCAACAAAAAAGCATTCTTTTCTGAAGGCAACTTTCACAGCTTTCATTTCAAAAGTAAACAAATTGCACCAACTTCTAACCCTGTTACAGCGCAGGCATACTCTGGAGATGGGAGCCTCTGCCAAGTGACCTGGTGTTCCAGTGATCAGTATTGTGCAGAAACGCCTAGAAATATTTTTGTTTCTAGAAGTTCCATAGACACAACTGAGATACCAGGTTCCTCAGGCTGTACTGATGTGCAGACTTTCAATGTCACTGCGCTGCACCTGGAGGGAGCGTGTCCTGCTCCCTCGGATTTGGGCTCTGTTTTGCTTTAGAAGCATAAATACACATTACCCTTCGTGTGTGGATGGAAAAGTTGAGCACTCGTCTTTAAAAACAAAAGAGGAGGCAGAGAGTGCATTCCATTGAGAAAACATTGATTTTCAAGACTTTTGGATCAGAGGATCTCCTTTCGGAAGAAAACGAGCGTGGACCTTCCGCGGTGCCCAGAGCTGGCCCCGTGTCACCGGAGCAGCAGTGCATCCGTCGTCAGGGGATGGCTGGGCTCGCTGTGGGGCCGTCAGCAGAACTGCAGTTCTGGGCTCAAGTCACAAGCCCACCTGATGCGTTTAACCTTTGCGTTTTGGCCAGCTTTCGTGGCAAGGAGCGGCCCCTGGGGCTCTGAACCGCCGTGACGCAGCGGCTCACCGCGCAGACGCGTGCCCAGCGCCGCGGGTGCCGGCGTGCCTGACGCCGAGGCTCGGTCGTGCGAGCTGGGTGCAGGCGGGAGCATCGCCAGCAGCGCCGTGGGTGGCCCTCGCGCGTCGGCTCCCGCGGGGGCAGCTGGGGAGGGACCCGGGGGGGAAGGGGCGTGCATGGGGTGAGGGTCCCCAGCCGGGGGCACCGGGAGCTGCCAGGCTGCAGTGCCTCGCCCCGCTCCTCTGCCCCAGCCCGCTGAAGCTCCAGGCCTGCACGCGCACCGCGTGGCCGTCCCCGCGGCCGACACAGCCGTGCCGCGCTGCCGTTGGCGTTGCCCCTTCCCCACTGGCGCGGAACGTTCCGCAGGAACGGCGAGCGGGACGTGGACCTGGTGTGCCGCACCAGATCACGGTGCCGCACAGGGGTGCTCGCTCAGGGCCCGTTTAGGACATTCCTCGGGTTTTCCGGTGTTGCCGGTCAGTGCAAGCATTTCATGTGTAGGAATTACTAAATACCGAGTCTGTGGTTTTGCCTGGCCTTTGGGAAGATGATAGCTGGTTTTCTGTGTGACTGTTGGCTCTGTTCGCGGTACTTTCCTACCCTTAAGAGTGCAGAGTGCAGTTCGGTTTCAGTACAAACATGTACTTCTGTATATTAAGCATGTGCATTAATATATTATTATTACTTGGACTAATAACAAATAGTAGTCAGTCAGTGAGATAAAAAAGGACAGAGTTCAATAGTAATGCTCAGACAGCTTAGCAATTACCCAGACAGCTTGCAGTCAGAAAAGCTGTTCAGATCTAGGATTATGAACTACATTGATGGCTGCTCTACTGGGTGGGGTTTTAAAAGACTGAGTATGTTTGCACGTAATTGCAAGACTCGTTTCCAGCACTCCTCCTGATGAACTTCTCTTTTACAAGCTAGAATCAACAACCATAAAAAAACCCTCCGAAAGCCAGCAGGCTGGTTTCCAGAACCGGTCAAAATTATTTTTAAGTATTTATTTTCTGTATCGGAAAGATATCTGTGCTTGCAAGCATCTTGGAGATTTTTCATCCTTCCTCCTTAATGGCATAAAATCCCAAATTCCGTTCATTTCCGTAACAACAGTCAACATCAAACAATGCACATGGCAACACAGATTTTGTGGCTTTGGTTTTAAAGTCCATGCGGCTCCTTCCCGTGCGAGTGAAGGTGGCTGCCTTCCGCATCGCTTCCGATGGTTTCATCGATTCCTGTCTGTGATGTCCGCCACCAGCTCCCTGCTCCCAGCGGTGCAGCGGCTGAGTCTGCCCCGCGCCGGGGGAACGCTCCACTCCCACCTGAGCCTCAGGGCATCATCTCGAAACTTCCTTCGGAGCGGGGCTGGCGAGGCTGGCTGTACCCGTTCGGCACCCTCGTGATGCAGGGGGATGCGGGGGGCGCGGGGGTCCCCAGTCCCCGTGCCGGCGTGCAGAGGACCGGGGTTCGGGGGCAATCTGCCACTCGTGCTCCGCGGCGCCAGCCCGGGAGAGGAGAGAGTTCAGATACAAACTTTGTTTTTGAAGCGCTTGAATGAAAAAGGGGTGTTGTTGGATTCTGAGCTTTTTTTAAGGGCAGTACATGATTTTTTTATGGGGCGCATTAAATTCTATACCTCCAGCGAGCGTTAAAGCCACCTCATCACTCGGCACCGGAGGGGAGCGCAAGCTCTGAAGCAGGAGAGGCAGCTGTTAAGAGATTTCCATCTCAGCAGCCTCTCATGCCAATAGGATTGTGATTTGGGAATATAACAAGGCTTTGGGGGCTAAAGTTAATAAATAACCACTGTATTCCCTTTACCGTTTTATTCTCTATGCCTGGCCCCGATGCCTTCTAAGTCCAAGCAATTATCAGTCCCTGGGCTGATGTATTTGACATAAGCCCGTATATTCTTTAAGCAAGAAGCCTTCACCGCAAATTTTGCTTCAAAAAGACTGTTGAGGGGAAAAAAGGTCATTTGGGTGGTTGAGTATCAGATGCTGCCAAGAAGTGCTGCATTTGCAGTCGCTGGGTTTTCATCCCCTCAGTCGGGGGGAGCCGAGGGCATGGTCTGGATTTTAGGTCACGTTCTCGGGGCTGGTGGAGACAATGCGTCTTCTGTCTGCAAGGCTGACCCTTCTCACACCCAGAACATTTGTTGTAGGGGTGGGTCTGGCAGAGCATCCTGGGAATTGATTCACATTCCTTAGTTACAATCATGGTTAAAAGATCAAGTCGTTTTCAGTCATTCCTGCCGTCGCCGGTCCTAACTAATGTAACAGAGACTGTGCTTTTGCATCAAAGACGTCCCCGCTGTACCTCGCAAGGAAGCTTGGCAGGCACAGGTTTTTATAAGTAACCTTAAAAACACAGCTCAATAATCTGAAGTTTGTAGCTGACAAGAAAATTATGGGCAGCGTGGAGTTCAGCCCACAAATTTCTGAATACTTTCCAGCAGTCTCAAGTGAACGTTTAATACAAGATCACCAAAAAGGAGAGGACCCAGGAAGAGCCCGTGGCCCCCGCCGTGCCGCCGTGGGGCTGCCTGTCTTCCCGAGGGGCACTGGACTGTCAGCTCCGCTTGGAGCGTCCGTTGGGTATGGAAACGCTGGGTGAATCGATGACGTTATCATGTGCCAGCATCCAAGTGGGATTCTTCCTCCAAGAGGAGGGCCTGGGGCATGGGGGGTGGAATGTACCCTCCAACCAAAAGATGTAGCTTAGTGTTACCTCGATGAATTCCCACTTCGCTGCAGTTCTTGCGTTTGCGCCTCTCTTCAGCTTCCTTTAACGTTTCTCTGTCCTCATCCCATTCTGTAGGTATGCAAGATGGAGTTTCACTATGATGCTGTAGTAACTATCATGCAGTTCAGAAGTTTTAATGGTTTAAATCTTCGAGCTTGCACAATAAAGTTAATGGGAGTCTTATCAGAAGTGTATGCAGTACTATCTATTTGTAGCTTTTTAAAATTTAAATTTACAAACCGGTAGACTAAAATGATTTCAGAACTGTGCAGTGCTCCTGCCTGTGAGCAGACACCTTGCACCGGGCATCGCGGCACGTCGCTAACGTTACATCCAGTTGTGCTCCAACGGAATACTGAAAGCTCTGCTGTGAATCGGGCCCTGTGTGGGTCACAACGCTCAGAAATAGTGCAGCGCCAAGCATCAACACGGCAGCGTTGTTCCCGAGATGCGGGGAGTGGGGATCTGGACTAATTTTCACATGCACAGGTGCATGGTGGTTGTTGAGGGCGGTGTGCGTCCCGGTGCGGTGCTGCGTTCGTTGCTCTGCACCGTCCAGATGTGAAGCCGCCGGCGTGGCGGGCGCCAGCAGCCAGCCGGGGTGAGGATGGGAGCTTGGCCGGTTTGCCTCAGCCTGGGGCTTTGGGTGGTTTCGCACGTTGCTCAGAGGTTTTGGTCACAGGTGCTCTGAAGCCTGGGACCTGGAAATACCAGAGAGGGGTGGGGTTTTTTGCTTTTAGTTGGGTTTTTTTGGTTCTTGTTCCATTTTTTTTTTCCCAGGCAGGTTGTCTGATAAAGAACGTTCTTTTGTTGTCTGTGCTTCAATTCTGCTCATCCCACTAATCTGAAATACTGTAATTACATGTCCCCGTCTCCTGCTACTTCCTTCCTTAAGCTCCGAAGGAAAGAATACTCCAGGCCTTCCCAGTGCTGCCTGTGGCGAGGACTGGAGCAGGGCGGTGCAATGGGGAGGCACAGCTGGAAGATTCGAGTTATCATAGGGGAGGTGAGGAGATGTGAGTCTCTGCAAGCTCTCGCATTCCATCCGAAACCAAAGAGTACTCGGCCAGAAGAAGAGGCGAATTTAAGCTTGAGTCTCCCAGCCCAGTCTGTTCGCACCGCCAGGGAGCTGCCCAGGCCTCGGAGCCTGGTGCGGAGGGCTTTGCGTGGCTGGGGGATGAGGAGCGTCTCTCTGTTGAAATCCCAGCTTTTGGTGTGGAAGATACAGAGCGCGCGCTGTGACCAGCTGCGGCAGTCAGAGTGATTGCGTGACACCTGGACACTGTCCCCCCGGGGCAGAGGGGAGAACCAGGGTGTGCAGGACCAGCACCAGAACGTGCTCAGCTCCAGAAAACGCGTGGCTGGCAAGGGATGAAGTCTGCTCTGTCTCTGGGAGCTCACTTTGCTGAACCTTAGCATGCTGCCGAAGGAGCAGCTGTCTTAAAATGGCGTACCAGATGTTAGCGTTTGTTTGGGATGAGTTCTTCATCTTCCTTCTTAGCCACAAAGTTGTGTGGACTCAGCAGAGAAAGAAGAAAGGGAAGGGAAGGGCCGGTGTGTCCTAAGGCTCCTTGCCCTCCGCGAGGATCCACCTGGTTTAACCTGGGTGACTGTTCGCAGAGCGGCGCTGGCCGTGGGTCTGTTCTTTCTCAGCCTGTCCCTCCACCGTGCCATGGAGAGCTGTGTTCTCGCTCCTGCGGGGCAGCTCCTAAGAACAGGGGGAAGGGGGCGCGTTCTGGTGGTGGTGTGTGGTGGAGAGCTGGTTGGCTTTCCACCCTGCTGTAGGACGCACACATTTTTTCCGTCCTACGTTGCAGCAGCAGCAGATCACCTCCAGAGAGACAGCAGAAAGGCGTGTTGGCGTGGCAGCCACACACTATGCTCAACGCCGCAGAATTGATCAGCGCGGCAGTGACATTTTGTTATCCTGAGAGACAGGAGCTGGAAGGGTTCTTGCAAGTGCAACCTCCAGCACCGGGCGGGTGACTCCGGTGCGGGCAGCTCTGCCTCCACACGCCGTTGCCTCCGGCTCCATGCCCGGCACTGCACTGGGAGCGGAGATGCTGCCGGCTCCTGATCCCAGCCCAGCGGCGGCAGCAGGTCCGTTCCATTTGGTGTTGGTGCGTGTAGCGAGCAGTCATGCCGAGAAAGCGCGTCCCTGCGGCCGGGCAGGCCGGGAGCACAGCTCGCTGCAGGCGCCGTGCCCGTCCCCGCGGTGCCGGGGCTGGCGGCCGCCTCTCCGCCGGCGCGGCTCCGGCGCGGCCACGGTTTGGCTCCCAGGTGCCAGCAGCAGAAGAGTGTGTCTCTGGTTATTCTTGGGGCAGGCAACATGTGGTTTTTGTAGGATAGTGCTGAGGTACTTGCGCTGTATTAAAAAATTAATATGCTTCTATTGCTGCTGGAATTGAAGTCTGATTAGGATTGTTACAGTACTGTAGTTTTAGCTTTTAATTACTTACTACATTACACAGTATCTAACAGCGCTAATAGAGTACAGAACTGTCATAGCTTTTGTTTTAAAGTGCAGTACTGTATGGTGCTTAATTGTGTAACAATGTTGTTCAATTACATCTGAAAGTGTTTAATAAAGTATGGCACAGAAAAGCAAATCGGAGTGGCATGTGTTAATTGGTGTCCGCGTCATTGACTCCATTTGGTTCCAGTGATGGCTGGGATATGAGGATCAAATGGCAGGCTGCCCAGTGGAGTCTTCAGACCCAGCTCCCGCATTTGTACCGCTTACACATGCCCGCGGTCTCCCACACTTGCACAGATTTTCACACCGCGCACACACGACGTGCTGTTAAGAAGCGATTAGCAGCGCGCCAGCGTCAGCGGCTCCGTCGCCCGCTCGGCGCTCCGCCGGGGCTGCTCGCCCCTCGGCTGGCAGAGCACCGCAGCCATGGCAGCGGGGCGGGCTGTGGGCATCCCCACGCCCAGCTGCCGGCGCTGCCTTCCCCGCGGTGGGCAGCCCCCCATTACCCCCAGCACAGCCCTGGAAGGGGGCAGCAGCCATGGCAGGGGCCAGAGCCCCCGCTGCGCCTCCGCACCCGGCCGGGCACCGGGCACAGCTCTCCGGCGTCAGCGGGGCCGCGGGCACTGGGTGAAGGGCAGTGGCGAGAGAGCCAAGGTGTCGGCTGGGCGGCCGCAGCGCTGAGCCTGCCGCACGCTGGCGGGGGCCGAGGGGCGGACGCGGAGCGTTTCCCCGGGGCAGGTGGCGGAGGGCAGAGCCGCTCCCCCGGTGCGGGTTTGCCCCGCTGCCAGCTCGCAGCCGCCACGTGCCCACCAGCCCGCGGGGCCGAGCGAGCCCCGTCCCTGACCAGCGCCCGGGCCCTGTGCCCCCTCTCCCAGACCAGCTCGGGACCCCCAGCCAGCTCGCCTGCTGCCCACCCGTCGCGTCTGTTCCCGCGGGGTCCCTGGCGGCAGCTGGGCGACGAGGGGGCCTGGTGCCCGGGGGCTGCGCGGCGAGGGCTGGCTGGTGCCGAGGGAGCCCCCGGCCGAGCCGGCTCCTCCCCAGCGGGCTCTGGGCTGCGTGTGGCCGGGTCGCAGAGGCGTACAACGTGGTACTTACAGTGATTTCCTGGGTGGTGGTATTTTTCATATCAATGTTCTACTTTTTACCCCATTTCGCTGAAATATTCTCTGGAAGTATTTCTTCTGGAATAAACATTTCAGCACATCAGGTTTGTTCCATAAGGGTTGATTGTCAAATTACAGCCTTCTTTCCTGCCAGCGCTGTGCTTTTGTACGGGATCAAATTGCATTAGTTATTTTTTCCTCCAGTATAAACACAGAATAATAGGGATATCTTTATTGTATCGTATTTCTGAATGAAAAATAATCACCACCAGATTTTCGCGCAGCATTACTCCAGTGCAGGAACGCTTTTCTCGCCAGCCGGCCCCTCGAGGTGCGGGTGGGACGTGCGGCACCAGCAGCGCCCGTTACGTTTCGCCGGAGTCCCGCCGCAGGCGCCTCGGCCGTCCCTTTACGGCGGCGGTGCTTACTGCCACACATTTTCCACATCTGCTTGTATGTGGTCCTGGAAGCCACCTAGCATGCAGGTCATGTGCCCTTAATTTTCATTATGAATGAAGAGTAAAATGTGAAGGTTATTGCCTGGCAGTACAAATGCACTGGGTTTTTTTTATTTAGAAGCTCTATTAGAAGTGTCAGGAGTCCCATAACAAAGCAGGGCAAATATCCGCAGAGACACCTTGTTGAGAAAGGCAACTTGGCTTCTAAAAGGTTTGAATATGAATGCGGTTGTTTCTAATCAAGCAGTCCTTGAAAAGAATTCCCCACTATTACTTACCTCTCTCTTTTTTTTTTCTTTTTTCACTCGTAATCAGCCCGTTTTCCTCCTCAGAAGACGCTTCTCGTGCAGGCTTGGGGCGGGGCGGGAGGGGGCACAGCTGGGAGGGGACAGTGGGGCCAGGGGAACAGCCCACGGCAGAATGTCCCCACGTCCAGAAGAGCAGCTCAGGATTCACAGTGGATGTGGTCAGAAACCTCCTGGTTTTTGGAGCGAGAGGCCGTGTGCTTCGTGCTCCCTGGGAAGAGTGGGCCACTGTGGGGGTTTTTTGAGACCGTTCCAGCGGGCGCCCGCTGCGATGGGCCACAGCCACCGCTGACAAACCAAACCCCTCAGCTTAGGGCAGGGAAATGGACAGCTTCTGCTCCTTGGACCAGCGCATCCAGAAACGTGGGGACCCGCGGCCGGTGCTGCAGCCCGCAGCGGGCGCTGCCTTCGCCACGAGCCGAGGGTCCCCCGCTCTCCGGCACCGTGCCCCATCCCTGCGCGGGGACGCTGCCGCCGACGGGGAAACACGCTTGTGTTGGAGCCAAACGGCAGATGAAAAATGAGGCCTTGAATACTTTCGCTAAATCAATGTATTTATTGCGGCGTGGCAGCGGCCGCTGTGACTTGGTGCCTGTGGTGCCCCGCGCGGTTTGGGGCCGGGCGAGGACGGGGACGGACCCCGGGAGCCGCGCTGTCGCGTCGGCCGCGTTGCTGGCAGCGGAGATGTTCACCCCAGCCCATGTTCGGTGCCGCGCTTGGCTCCCAGTCAGTAATGTGACGGCATGGGTGGGCCTGGGCGTCGGGGGAGAGGGCAGGGGTCCCCTCCGGCGAGGGGCGAAGGCGCTCGGCAGAACCGTCCCTGCCGTGGGCTGCCCTGGGGCGCGGGGCTGGGCTCCCCGTCCGCTGGCCGTGCTCGCAGGGCGCCTTTCAGCGCCGGCACCTGCAGAACGCTTACAAAATTTCCCTCTTTTTTTTTTTTTTTTTTCCTTTAGTAAATTGTCAGTGTTTTTTCCCTCTACGAACCTGTAGCATCTGGCAGCAGGAAAGTACAGTAGGACTCGCTGGCACCGTGGTGCAGAGCCTCGAAGAATTCCGTATTGTGACAACACATCAAAATAAATTGCTGTCAACAGACCAAAACACCAAGTGCTGTGATTCTGCCTGACGTGTGAAGACTCAGACAGGCTGTCTTGACAAGTTGTGGTGGAGCACCTGCAATTGGCAGAAGACAGTGATATAAATCTGATTTGCCTGATATGCAGCACCTAGATATCGTTAATGTTGGTGACAATAACTCTGCATAACATTCCCAAGACATAGATCTGATTTTTTGTCTATTACTTGTGTTGTTTTTTGTCACTCTCTGATACTAGCTCTGCTTCCCTTCCCTGCTCAGGGTCTGCTTAGGAATTGCTGTGAATAATAAACCGTGTTAAAAAAAGGTAATAACAAATTAAGGTTTAATTCAGCCTCTTCTTGAGTGTGAAAAAGGCAGTCATTGTCCTGGCTGCTTAAGGCAAAAGATATGCCATGAAATTTTATTTTACACTAATCATAAAAATAATCATGGTGGAAGTTACAATAATTTCCTAACTCACAGCCAAAATACTGAAAATAGCAGGTTAAAAGCCATGAGTTGCAGTAAATCTTTTCTGAAACGTATGTGGTTTTAAACTTCTAGAAGAGGAAAAGAATCATTGAATAGGTGGTTAATTTTTACCTTTCGGTATCAATAAATGGTAATTCTTTACAGTAGCAGCATATATCACAGCTCATTTATGAACGCATGAAACATATCTTGGCTCTAGAGTTTAATTACTGGAAGTTAACGCTATCTTCCGTCTCAGCCCTTCCTTCCTCACACCAGTGTGATGTATTTCATCCCGACGCTGGCAGGTACTGGAAAACAACGACGCATACGCAGATGAATTTGAATTTCTAGCTGTCCTTGTCCCCTCCGCGTCCTGACAGTCTCAGGATTGGAAACGTTTTTGCACGCGGGATTGCAGATGATCTGGGGAGTCAGCGTGGCTTCGGTCGCAGGCACACGCGTGGAAGAGCAGCTGTGGTGCTGGTGGCTCCTTGGCTGTGGGGCCGGCGCCGTCCGTTCGACGCGCGTTAGGGCTCGGGCGTGCACGCGGCCACGCGCTGCGGCACGCGTACGGGGACGGTGCCGCCACGGGGAGCCGGCCGCCGTGCCCAGCGCCGGGCACAGCCCCTCCGCCGCGGCCCCTGGGCCACGCTCGCTGGCTGGCTCGCCCCAGGGCTGGCGCCGGAAGACAGAGAACCCGCGGGTTCATTTCTTGGGCGGCTGCGTGCGGCGGGCTGCGGCGCGGCGCCGGGGGTGCTGGGCCACGTGTTTGTTTTTGCAAAACGTTCAGGAGCTGCTTCGGCGGCGAACTTCAGAAATGCCACTGTCCGGTCTGAGAGGCTGCGGGAGCAGAAAAGGGGTTTTTGAAATTACCATTCATTCTTGTCTGTATTGTTATTTTATCCCTTAAAGGCTGCTAATGAGAAATAGAGCCTCATTATGATTTTAAGGATGAGAGAGGAAGGCTTTTAATTAATGATATGTAAATCGTCTTGAATTGATTATGTTAGAATATCAAGAGAGATGGGTAGAAGCTGTGGTGTAATATATTTTAATTAAGAATTAATTAAAAATGATGGCAATTTCATAAAGCCTCACAGAAAATAGTGGAATTTACTTTCTGTCAGGAGTAAATTAGCCAGTGATTAAATAAAGGGCCTGCATTAATAGTGGAGTTATTTTTAAACTGTGCTATGAAGAATTGTGTAATTTTCCCTAAATAAGTAAAATAAAAATGTAATGTTTGCAAACAAGTTTTGGAAATGACGGCAGAATGCAAACTGAGTTCTGTGCCGTCCTTGCGTCGCGATACGTTCGCGAAGAGGTGTGAAGTGGTGTGCGGCGCGGGCGCGGTGGCTGGCGCAGGCAGGGCCCGGCGCCGGTGCGGCCGGGCGGCGTGGCAGCATGGCGGGGGCGGAGGGCCCTGTCGGGGTGCCGGGGGGGGAGTCGCTTCCCCCAGTGCTGCTCCCGCTGGGTGGATGGGCCGAGGCCAACTGGACGAGGTTCAACCAGGCCGAGTGCCGGGTCCTGCGCTTGGGTCACACCAACCCCACGCAAGGCTCCAGGCTGGGGAGGAGCGGCTGGAGAGCTGCCCGGCGGAGAAGGAGCTGGGGGTGCTGGTCGGCAGCCGGCTGAGCAGGAGCCAGCAGCGTGCCCGGGTGGGCAAGCAGGCCACCGGCAGCCTGGCTTGGGTCAGCAATGGGGTGGCCAGGACTGGGGCAGGGATCGGGCCCCTGCGCTCGGCGCTGGTGCGGCCGCCCCTCGAGGGCTGCGCTCAGCTCTGGGCCCCTCGCTCCCAGCAGGACATGGAGGGGCTGGAGCGTGGCCAGAGCGGGGCAGCCAGGCTGGGCAGGGGCTGGAGAACAAGTCCCATGGGGAGCAGCTGGGGGAGCTGGGGCTGCTCAGGCTGGAGAAGAGGAGGCTGAGGGGGGACCTCATCGCTCTCTGCAGCTCCCTGACAGGAGGGGGCAGGGAGGGGGGGTTGGGCTCTGCTCCCCAGGAACCAGCGATAGGACGAGAGGCGATGGCCTCAAGCTGCATCACGGGAGGTTCAGACTGGATATCAGGAAAAATTTCTTTGCTGAGAGAGCGGCCAGGCCTTGGAGCAGGCTGCCCAGGGCAGTGGGGGAGTCCCCGTCCCTGGAGGGGTTCAAAAAACGTGTGGATGTGGCCCTTGGGGACACGGTTTAGTAGGCATAGTGGGGTTGGGGTGATGGTTGGACCTGGTGATCTTGGAGGTCTTTTCCAACCTTAATGATTCCATGATTCTATGGTTCTGCCCCGTGCCCCCGGCCCCCCAGCGTCCCCGCAGTGGAGAGCTTCCCCCGCTGCGCTCACACGCGTGTGTGTGTGTCTCCCAGCAGCGCAGCGTGCCCGCTGCATAGGCAGCCATCCGGTGGGTGCTGTTTCAGGGGCCATTTGGGGCCACTCTCTGCTGTAGCTGTGCCCTGGTCGTGGGTCCTGCTCCCGGCTGGCGGGCAGGGGCCAGCCCGTGCTGCCCGCGCCTGCGCTCCCGGCTTAGAGCAGGGCTCATCCCTGCGGCACTCCCTGCCCCGCGGGTCCCTGGGCAGCCGGTGCCGGTGCCGGCATCCTCTGGCTGCCGGGAAGGGCGTGCGGTGCCACGGCTGTCCCTTCAGCCTGAAGAAGAGAAGGCTGCGAGGGGACCTTATAAATGCCTACAAATATCTGCAGGGTGGGTGTCAGGAGGATGGGGCCAAACTCTTCACAGTGGTGCCCAGCGACAGGACAAGGGGCAATGGGCACAAACTGAGGCACAGGAAGTTCCGTCTGAACAGGAGGAAGAACTTCTTCCCTCTGAGGGTGATGGAGCCCTGGCCCAGGCTGCCCAGGGAGGCTGTGGAGTCTCCTTCTCTGGAGATATTCCAGCCCCGCCTGGCCGCGGTGCTGTGCAGCCTGCTCTGGGTGACCCTGCTTGGGCAGGGGGTTGGACTAGATGACCCACAGAGGTCCCTGCCAACCCCTACTATTCTGTGATATTCTGTGTGATATTCTGTGATATTCAGTGCCACCGCCTCCGTCGCCGGGCTCCTCTGTGAGCGCCGCTGGAAACCGCGGCTTCGCTTTTCTGCCCCGAGCGCCAGAGCCTGACCGTGGGGTGTCCACCTGCACCGCGTGCCGGCGGCCTCGGTGGGGATGGCCGCTCTGCTGCTGGGCAGACCGCGGGGGGACCCCCTGCCCCTCGCCCCCTCGGCGACGCCGGCGGTGCGGGCGGCTGCTCTCACGGAGCCCGGGAAAAGGCCAGCAGCAGAAAGTTTGCCGGGTGCACGCCCTGTCCTGCGCGCTCACCGCCGTCCTCGGGGCCCGTCTCCTGGGGACGGGGAGCTGCAGCACCAGCGCATTCCTGGGGAATCGGCCGGGCTGTTGCTAAGAATCCCGCAGAGGTCCGGCTTCTGGCTTGAGGGGGTCCGAAAGCGCCCCGGGCTGGGGCCGTGGCTCCGTGCTGGCGTGTGCTCTGAGTTTCATGGCGTGCACATGCGGCTCCGCAAATGGGCTCCACGCACTTGTTTGGTCTGCTGTTCACTAAAGAGCATTACCATAGCAACTGTTCCATCACATGGCGTACACTCATGCTGTCTCGGAGATAAAGAGCACATTTTAAGGCAGCGTATTCTTAATGGCGATGTCCTAAAATGCAGGTTTTGATGATTATTATTATTTTTCTGGGAGAATATTTGTGATAAGCAACCATGCCTCCTCAGTGTCTCTTAACTCCTTTTACTACTACTTTGCTGGTGGAGGGCTGTGTACCTACGGTAATTTCATTTTCATTTGTAGATTTTCACGTACAGATCGTGAAATATTTATTAGTTCAAGTCACAGCGTGGGGCCTCGTGTCAATGGCATGCAAGCGTTTTTGTCGCGTTTAGCAGAGGTTGTTTCCCAGTGCTGTTTCCAGACAGGCGGTAGCCGGTGCCCGATGCTTGAACCTGCCGTTGCTCCTCTCCCGCGCGCGGCAGGAGAGCAGTCCTCGTGCAGCTGGCACGTCGGTGGCTCCTGCGGAGGCCGAACGTGTCCCCGCAGCCGTGTTCTCTGCTCCGCGGGCCGGTGTGACGGGGAGCTGGCGGTGGGTCCCCCCTGCCGGCTCTGTCTCGGCGCCGGGCAGACGAGACCCTCGCGCCGCGGGATGAGCCCGGCAGCGGAAGAGCAGCTTTCACCGCGGGGCTGCCCTGCGTCGGTGCCAGGCACCGGCACCCGCGCGTGCCGCAAGCAGCTGACGAAATGCAGCGTGCCCACCTCTGCCCGCCGCTGCGGGGGGCTTTGCCGCTGCCCCCCCATTCCAGGCTGGGGAATTATATTCTAAGACATTTGGGGAAAGTTCTTCCCGACTCGACTCACTGCCCAGGCCTAGAGGAGAGGGTACCAGAGGCTGCGAGGCTGCGAGACGCGTTGTTAAATGGAGTAAAAGCCCATCGGAGCGTCAGGGTGCATTCCCTGCTAAGCACTCTGCTCCCCACACGAAGCTATCTAATTGTTTCTTGAATGATCTCAGCCTTTCTGCCTGGCTGAACCTGCCTGCCAGGCCATTCCACACTGAGGATTCTCTGCGTGAAAAGGGGCTCCCAACTTCGCCTCCAAATATGTTTCCTGCTCGCGTTTCCATCCTGTCGGTTTGAAGCCCAGATCTTAGCTCATTTGGTATTGTACCTACAAGGAGATGCATATGGATGGGGCTCTAAAGATGTTGCTGATTTGTAGTCTGGTGGCAAAAGGCAATGATGAAATGTGTGTGTTTCTTGGCAGCTTTGGTATTACTGTACCCCGCGCACGTGTGCGGGGGCCCTGCGCCCTGCGGCCGCTCGGCGGGAGCGGGGCAGGGGGGACCGCGCGCTCCCCTCGCCCGGCAGCGCGCCGGTGCTGGCGCTGCTCGCGCAGTTCTGCCCGCGGCACCTCGGAGCCCCAGCCCAGCGCACAAGTGCAGCAAAGTGGAGGAGGGGAGGGGGCATTTTTTGGTGTGAAGGGTTTGGGTCAGCTGGGTTGTGCAGAGCAGGGGCCCGGTCCAGGGGCTGGGAAGGTAACGTAGAAAACCCCCATTAACTTCAGTGGATTTTAAATCAGGACCTGTCTCCTCGGGGAAAAATATGCATCTAATCCCCACTGCGTGTCTCACCATAATCCTCCCTCGTCGTCTGCAGGCAGCGAGAGGCACAGAGCAGCAGCAGCGCGCCCGAATAGTGGGGCTTTGCTGCAGGAGTTGGTGGTTTGTCAGCTGAGCGGGCACCTGCGGGGCCCGGCGCTCCGCGACTCGCCCCTCGCCCGGCGTCCTGACGGGGGGCTCGGCCACCAGCCCTCCCTTGTTCTCAACCACAAAGCCTGGAAGAATTAACATTCCTCGCAATTATCCAACCATCTTAATTACTTGCCCGGTATTCTGTCTCCGTGTTGGCTGCCCAGATCATGTTGGGATTTTCCAGACACAACTTCTGACCAGTTTGTTAACCAGGAAACAAAATGAAGTAGAAAATCAGCGTAAAAACTACTGCAGTGCTTCAAGTAATGTTCAGGCTGAGCCTAGAAGCGCCGGTGACTCCTCGTGTCGAGTGGCCAAAGAAGGAGAAGGGCTGGGGAAAGGGCTGGCGTCCCCCGTGCGTGTCCCCGGCGGGTGCCGCGTCCCTCCCTCCCAGGGGCACCGGACGCTTGGCTGCAGGCGATGGCTCTGCGGGGAGCAGGGAGAGGAGCCGGGCGCGGAGCGGTGGCCTTGGTGGCTTCTCACTGGCCGGGGGCCGACGGGCGGCAGAGCCGGGCATGGCCAGGTCGGTGCTGGCTGCAGCGGAGGCTGGCTGCCGAGCGCGGCGTGGCGAGGACGATGCTGCAGGCGCTGGCTCACACGCCTGCTCCGACAACCACCGCCGGTGGGGAGGGTGCGAAGGGCCAGCAGCTGGCAAGGGCTGCACACACGTGCACAGAGCACGCCGGGCTCAGCAGCAGCTCTGGTGTGGCCCCCGTGCCGTCCCGGCAAGGCCCCGGTGCCCTGGGCTGTGGCGAGGGGCTGGGAGCAGGCAGCACGTGCACGTTCACCGTCCCTTGCTGTCAACACCCGCCGGTCCTCTGGAGAAACGCTGCCTGTGCAGCCAGGCTGTTCGCACCATTAACGTGTGTGAGGTATCGGTATCATCTCGCTCCCATCCTGGCTTACTGACTGCAGCTAAAGGCCATTTTTTATCAGTTTCTGCTTTAGTGAAGCGAAAGGTCCTTTGGTTCCTATCCGCTGTCTCAAAATGCAGAGCGTGTCACTGACAAAAAGCCCACTGGTCAATCGAAACGCCCCTGAAACTTTCTCTGCTGGCTAGGACAGTGTCCGTCCTTCCAGCTGCAGAAGATGGGAAAATAGCCCGGGCCGGGCTCTGGGCGGTTCGTGCCGTGCCACAGTGGCCAGTAAAGGTGTGGCGTGACAGAAGCCCTGTGAGCAGAGAGGAGGTGATGGTTTACGGCTCTTGCGCCAGCTGGCACCATTCATTAGTGTATTCTGTGCTAGTAATAAAATTTTACAGGTGGATCATTTAAATGCAGGTTAGAAATAAATTTGATGGTCCAACTGGAAAAGTAGGAGGGACTGGTCAGTCTGTCTGTCCTCCCCCAGTCAGTACGGCAGGAGGTGCCAGACCCAGCACCCCGGGCAGGCGGTGGTTGAACAGTCACTCATAATCGGGTTATTGATCGCGGGGGCTTCGGGCACGGAGATGGAGAGGTTTGGGTGGAAGCGGAGCGCGCGCCGCAGCGGTGCTACGGTGTGGTTCCCGGCACCGCTCCTCATTCCCGCCGGTGCTGGTGTTAAACGTGCCGTGAACCCTGTGGTGCGATAGAGGCAATCAGCAGCGCCGGCCTCCCTCTTTGTTCCGGGGTGAGCAGCACGCTCGCCTGCTGCAGCGATCCCCGTCAGCGCGCCTGGCACCGCGCCGCACGGAGGGAGCGCAGCTGGAGGGGATCCCCCGAGAGCGGCCGCGATCGGAGTGCCGGCTGCCCTGCCGAGGGGGGAGGGAGACAGACAGGTTGTTGGAAAAAATTCCCTTTAGACCCAACACTGATGTTGGAGCTGAGCTACAAACGCTTCTGCTGTAAGAAGCGCAACTTTATCAGCCTGCTGGGTTAAACGCTGCCGCGCGGGACGTCACGTGCGCTCTGCCTGGTTACCCCGCCGGCCACGTCTGCCAGCGCCTTGTCAGCACGAGGTGTGCGTCGGGTACGGCTGTTGCCGCACGGGTTCATGGCTGAATTTTGCAGTACGCGTTTTTATTTTTATTTCAAATCCCGCCCTGTTGGTTAATCGGTGCCCAGGCGGGGAGGTGCAGGGTCAGAGGGCCCCGCAGAGCTCTGCCGCCGGCGTTCGTGGTCACGGGGCACGTCGCGCCCTGGCGTGGGCGGGTTGCCCGGTCCTCAGCGCGGCGGGCACAAGTGGTGGCTGGATGCTCGGGGCTTTCAGCAGCGTGTTTCAGGTGGATTTTGCAGTCTGCTTTACAACCACGTCCACGGCGGTTTGCTCCAATATCAAAGGCATTACCTGTTTGTGATCTTCCACGGGAAATGCAGTATTTGTCGCGCCATTTCAGCATTTACTTTAGCAATTTAGGGATATCTAATTAAATGTTTGGCGTGTGCAATGTGCGAGTTTTGGTGTGGTGATATAAAAAATGTTATTAATGCAAGGTTAATTTTGAGTGGTTCAACAGCTTGCTTGTAAGGTTCCCATTGACAGCCAGACTGCAGGGTTTAGTGCTAAGCTTCGCATTGCAGCTTATGTCCCCTTAATTAAAATTAAAATGTGAGCAACAACGCAGAGATATTTTGTGGGCATCCTGGAAGAGGAGAAGCAGAAGCTCGAGTGATGGTTGTTTAATAAGATTATAATTGGAGAGTTAAAGCCTTGTGATCTATTTGAAGCAGGGTTTGGTGCTGGTGCGGCTCCGCGGCAGGCGAGCCCCAGGTGCCTGGCCAAGCATCCCTCGCCGACATCTGGAACCAGTTGCAATACATCACTGTCAGAACTGCTTTCTATACGTATCTGCATTTACACATTAGTTACCCACGCAGCACTCATCAAAAAAGCTGAACAATCTTGACACGGCGTCCCTGGTGGAACGGCAAAGGTGAACCGAAGTTGGGAGGCAGTGTCTCGCGTCACTGTCTGCTGAGCTTTTACAACAGGAAGCCTGATTAAAACTGAAAGGAAAAATTTATCGTCAGCTTCTGCTTTGTATCATTTTTACCTGCAAAAAGAGTATTTGGTTTCACACGGAGCATTTTAGAATGGGGGCTGGAGGTGCTTGTAGTTTTCATTGTTGGTCTCCGACACAGAGCAGTGCTCTGCCGGGCCGGTGGCTGCGGCAGGGCTGCCGAACAGGCGTGGGTGTCTGCTTGTCCACAGAATTTCCTCTCCCTTGCTCAGTTCTTGCTTTGAATTATAGAGCCCCTCCGTAGATCTTCCAGGTTTGGTGCGCAGGGATTGATGTGACGTGGACTGAGTAAGGCCGGGTAAGATGTTAATGTTACCGCATGGTTGTGTGTTTGTCGCGGCGACGGAACGAGCAGCTCTGGTGTCTGTTGGTGACGGGGGCTGCGGAGCAGGAGAGAAAATAACCGAGAATTTCCTTGGGAGTTCAGGAATTAGGAGTTAATTAGGACTTAAAAGTGAAAATGTTGAGGAGCCAGAACGAGCGAAGAATGGAGCTCACCAGATGTGTCCTTGAGGAGAGAAGCTAACGGCTTTGGTGGCAAGAGGAGATTTCGCTCTCGGTGCAGGGTTCAGAGGGAGGCGATGCAGAGTGTGGTATTTATTTTTTCAATTAAAAATGGCTCTGCTGACGTGTGCACTTGCAATAAAAGCTCTCGCTGTGTCTGCCAGGGCAGCCCGGCGGCGAGCGTCGAACTGCTGAGGGGGCTTGGGGTGAGACCGGGCTGGGCAGGACCAGGGTGGGCTTCACCCGCCCGTGCCAGGGGGTGGCCGTGCCCCGCGCCGCAGCAACGTTGGCCTCGGGGCTGCCCGCCGCACCGGGTGGGAGGGAAGCCCCAGGCCTGTGCAGAACCCACGCTCTGTGGCTCCTGCAAAGGGTAACCCCTTCAGAAGCTGCCGGTGGGAATGGCGTTGCCCATCACTGGCTGCTGACCAGCGCCCGGAGCCCGGCTGCAAAGTGCCACAGCAGGAGCCGGGTGGGTACCCTGGGCACGGGCTCGCCTCGGGACATACCAGGGGGACCGAGCTCCTCCTGGGGTAACACCTGGCTCCTCTTCTTGGCCATTCATCACATGCAGCCAAAGATGAAGGAGAAAACAATTGCAGTGCCCAGCACAGATGGTGGGAGGGCTCCTAATGACGCCGTAAATGTCCCTTCTGAGGAGGTTAGCCCTAACCCACAGCAAATCTGTCCTGTCAGCCCGTGAGTGGTTACCAGCCTTCTCCATCTGTTTGTGGAAACTGGGCAGCATCTTGAAGGCACCCTCATGCCTCGTGCGTTGGTGTCACAGCAGCTCGGGAGGGAACTGCTCTGCTCCCAGAGCAGTAAGCATCCCCGACACCGGGGAACCCCTCGACGAGGCTCCTCCAGCCGCTGTCCCGCGCTGCCCCGTTTGGGTGGAGATTCGACGGGCTGCGTTTCCCTCCCAAGATCACGTCGGGGCATTTGTGGCTTCATCACCTTGATGGCGAGATTCTCATCTCCATCGGCGTGCTTCGCTTTGGCCGGTGTTAGTGGAGCCGTGGCGTGGGCTGTGACGGTGCCATTTGTGCTTGGCCATGTCCTGGCAGGTCTGATGCCCTCCGGTTGTGCCGTGACGCCGGGCTGGCGCACGCTGCGAGCGGCGCAGGTGCCGGCTGCGACGCCAGCGAGGCTGCCTCCGGCCGGGGAGCACGTCTGGCAGCCAGCTCGCCCCGCCACGCCATCACACCGAGCATCGCTCCCGAAGCACCGAGCCGGCGGTGGGACCGCGCCGTGGCTGTCCCAGGGTTGTCCTCCTGAGATGGGAACGTCACCGAAGCGCGGAGCTGTGCAATGGATGACTGCAGCCCCTCCCCGCAGCTGGCACTTCAGATCGCCTGCAGAAGTATTGTCACAGATGGGGAAGTCTTGGAAATAAACAGAAAATTTTCCCAAGTTGGAGATTTTCTTTGAAAGCTTTGGGAACTCCTCTGCTCTTCTTCAGCAGGCCCTCCTGGCTGGCACCGTCTCAGCGCGGCGGTCGCAGCACGGCGCGCGGGGCCGTGCGGATGGGCTGTTTGTTCCACCCTTGGTTTCTCTGTCCACCGTTTCGTGCAGTGTCAGCTGTGTTGACATGCACTGCGACCGGAACACCAAACCTGCAAAACTCTTCTGGGGTCCTTTTCAGCAGCGATTCACGTGCAAGTCTCCTTTGCTTCCTAATTCCACAGCAGCATCCCTGGCACTCGGAAAAGACTCCTTTGAAATTTGATTGTTTGATCCATCCTCCCCTCCCTTGACGGGCTGCTGCGTGCCTCCGGCGTGCCTCGCACGAAGAGCCCAGGGACGCCTCCCTCGCCCGAGGTAGGTGAGAAGTAAATGGGGCATGGAGTTATTTAGTTTAGTTCTCATCTCTGGGAAGAGAGGAACAGGATTCTGGAGTACGAGAAGCACAGCCCATTTTTCACAGTTGCCTCTGCTGTGGCATTGATGCCACGCTATGCTTCATGACCTGCTGTTTTCATCAGACATGTCCAGGAACTCTGGAAATGGCGATAAAGTGCCTCTCTAACTCGTGTTTACTTCAA
The DNA here is from genome assembly GCF_030867145.1 of Opisthocomus hoazin. Classification (NCBI taxonomy): domain Eukaryota; kingdom Metazoa; phylum Chordata; class Aves; order Opisthocomiformes; family Opisthocomidae; genus Opisthocomus; species Opisthocomus hoazin. The sequence goes on from NC_134432.1 coordinate 17,640,948, forward strand.
TAACTAGACAAACAAGAAATATTGGAAAGTTTTGGAGATGGAGGTAATTTATCTTCAGTGATTTCACTCGTTTGGGTATTTGTAACATTTCTGAGGGTCGTTCTTGGCAATGTACTTGTAACCTCTGCACCGAAAATCCCGACAAATTCTGCGCAGGATTTCAGTCCTGTTCAAGCTGATACTGAGGAAAGCCAAGGTATGGCAGGAGAACGCGTGTGCCGGCACTGCGGTGCTCCCAGGCGCCGGGCAGCACGTGCCGGTGGGGTCTGGGCGTGCCGGTGACCGTCAGGGCCACCCACAAAGCCAGAGGTAGGGACAATCCTGGCTGCTGCGTGCTTGTCGTGGACCCGGGACAGACCCCAGGCTGCTGATTACAGCTTTTGTTGGGCTGATAATCTCTTCTCAGGATGCTGACAAAAATGGCATTATCTGTGCTTTACAGACTGGCAGAATGTGATAAAATCAAAGTTTGTTTTAAAGAAAACAAAAATAACTGAAGTACTTAAATTGCCTTTTTATTCAGCTTCTCGTCGCTGCTTTTCACTCCAGTAACACAAGCTTTACTGAAAAGCAAACAAAATTGGCGCCCAATGAGCCTAAACTGAAATTTCAAACAATAGCAACACCAAACCAATTAGAGTTCCTCCTGGTTTTATGTTAAGTGTAAGCACTGACTTCGCAGAATCAGTACAAAATGTGAGTGATGCATGAAATGGAAATTTCCTGCCTAGTGTGTAGAATAAACAGCAGCAGAGCTGGGCTGTTTGCTGCGCTGTGCAGCTCGCGCAGCCCGAGGAGCCAGCCAGGCTCAGGCGCCCGCCCGCAGGAACCGTCCCTTGATGGAGAAGTTCTGGTTTGTTTGTTACCTCCTTTGGTACCTTCGGAGCCGACCAGCAGCTCGACTGATTTGAGCACCTTACCCACGCGGATTCTCCGCAGGAGGTGGTCAGGGGAGGTGGCTTTGGGCTGGAGGGGAGGGCCAGCCTTTGAGGGCACTGCCAGCACGGAGGTGTCCTGCAGCCATGGCGGAGGACGTCGGCTGCGCGGGGCCTGGCGGCGAGGCTGCGATAGCCGCAGCGCTGGTGCGACGTGAGCTCCGGGCAGCGGCGCTCCCGGCAGCACCGACGGGCAGGCGTCCTTAGGCACAGGCCTTCCCCAGCTTTCTGGCGAGGAGAAATGAGAAGCTTTCAGGAACCTTCTTTCGCTTGGGAATCCTGGATGAAATCTATTTCTTGGCCAAAAATCCGTGGAAGCTCATTGTTACTACAAATGGGGTTAAAAAAAAAAATCAGCCCAAAACATGTGGATCTCCTGGATTGGGTGGAGGGCTGACCTGGCCCAGCGTTCATCTCTGGTGGTGACGAGCAGCAGATGCTTAAGGAAACATCTAGCGGCTCACGCCGGAAGTGAGGGCCCTCTGATACCCTGTCCTGACACCCAGCCGCTCGTGAGCGGGCATTCCCCGGGTGGGAAGCCGCGTCTGCGGCGTCACACGGTGTTGGACAGCCGCTGACGGGCCTTTCTGCGGGCCGCTGCGGTCCCGTGCGTGCCCCGTGCCGGCGGAGCGGGGTCCATGGTGCCACCATCCGCCCCCACCGCTGCCCCGTGAGCTTCTGCTCCTTTCGGCCTGGCAGCGGAGGGAAGGTTACGGTGGTGATCAAACCGTGACCGCCTCTGGCCCTGCCAGCGAGCAGCCCCAGCACCTTCCCGGCGGGGGCTGCCGGCGGTGCCGAGCGAGCGCGGCCGAGGCGGACGCTCACACGGCCCCGGCCCCACCGTCGCGTCCCGGCGAGCGCTGTCCCCCCGCCTGCGCCGGTGCCCTTCGAGCACGAACCTCCCGCCACGCTCAGCCTGGGCACTAAGTTTTATTATGAATTAAGAGTAAAACTCCTTCTCTGCCACAGAAAAAAACTACCTCGATTTTTCAGAGTGCCTCTGTTTATATAGTTTATGGGAGAAGAGGGCTCTTAATATTTCAGTGTCATGACCATAAAATGAAAAGGTTACTGCTTGCTACAAAGGCTTGCTTGGATCCCGCACCAATTAATTTTCAATCTGAAATATATGTCTCCTGGCCGTCTCACAGCAGCCGGGAGCGGGAGGTTCCTCCTTAACACATTTGAGCCACAAACCCGGTTAAAGGATTAGCCAGCTTTTTCCATGCTGTTGTGTTCGCCCCCGTGGGGGATTCCCATTATCCTTGATCGACTGTGAGCCCTGACAGTGGGGTAGGGCAGTTGTAGTTTTTCCTCCTCCTCTGCTCTCTGTCCACACGTAAAGCTACGCCAACCTCAGCTGTGATTTTCGTTATGGGTGCGCGGGCAGCATACGTTAAAGGCAGGCATTACTGTGCAGAGTTGCTCCTGCAGAATTATCTGCAGAAAGGTTTTAATTTATCTGCGCGTGGCAGCACTTGCGCTGGGCAGAGCGTGCGGCTGCTGCCGGCCGGCCGCCCCTTGCTCCCGGGTGTAAGGCGGCCGTTGCCCACGGACTAGGGGTAGAATGAGGATTGAAGTTGTACCAGACCATTGCAAGCGCACGCTCACTTTCTGGAGGGTGGATGAGCTTCTCTTTATCTTTATTTATTAATAAAAGACGGAATGCCTTGGGAAACAAAAGGTTTTAATGGCTGGTGCTTGGTATCCTTGACAACACTCCCCAAAGAATATTACATTAGGGCACCAGAGAACTTTTAAAAATAAGTAATGGAATTCCGTCTCTGTTATGCTTTTAGTAGTCATTTCGGCCATGGTGCAGCGAGGTCATAAGCTGAGCTCAGTGAAGGGAGCCAGAACACGAAATGATGCTGAGAGAACGTCTGGGAGATGAGAGGTACAGAATTACAAGCGAAAGTGCAGGCCTGCTGAGGCAATTACAGCTTAATGGGGTCATTTGGAAGGCAATTGCCAGGGGTTAATGTAGTATGGAGAGATGAGGTGAGATTGAAGTGAAATTTGGGGCTGGAAATGTGTTAAGATGAAAGATCAGAGTGCAGCGGATTCTGCAGTGCAGAAGGTTTATATCATGAAAAAATTTGAAAAAAATGGAAAAGTAGTAGCCAGATGTTTCAAAATAAATAAATAAAACCTTAAGTAAACGCTTTGAAAAAGTGAAATAGCTGCATCAAGACACCCTGCGCTTGGGAAGGACTGCAGTGTGCAAGCCAGTATTTAACATGGCAGGAAAGGGCTGGATTTGAAGCAAAGTTGTGTTGCGTTTCCCGGCGCATCTGCAGAGACAAAGCGGATCGGCCGTTTGCGCCGTGGGCAGCGTGCTGCCTGCCCAGAACGTTGCTGCTCCCTCAGCTGTTGTGCCTTCGTTTGAAAAATCCATTGTTTTGAAACAAAAGCGAGAAACAGTCCCCCATACACACACATATTTTGATATATTTGCCATGGATTCATCACATTATCTTTTCAGGCATTAAAATAATACTCATAAGATGTCAAAATATTACAAGAATGTAAGCTAGCATTCTTGGAGAGTGGGTATTTTGGTTCTGAGAAGTATGCTTAAATATTACAGGTGTTTAAATTAAAAATGTCAAACCATGAAGGCATAATGGAAGTAATCATTTTTACACAGTTTTAAGCCGCTCAGTGTTGGAGAAAGCTTTGCATTCCAGGCTATTGTGAATGAGCGGAGTTCATGAGCATTCAGAGGACAAAAGAGATCATTATGCTTTGTTACCTCAGCCAGTTCATTACCTTAATTGCTGAGCGTAATCCAGTCTTGGAAGAAAACTCTAGGGCTTTAAGGAGATCAGCATTGGCACCCTGTGACACAGAAAATGGAAGCCCTTTCCTGCGCCTCGGCCACTCCAGGCACGCTAAACCTTGATCAAAGGCAGAGCTTCTCGGAGGGTCGGCCATGTGAAAATCCCCCGGCGCTGCGCCGGGCGCTGAACCGTGATGGAGTGCCGCGGGCTGAGCACCGCTCCCGCGCCGGTGCGACCGTCCCGGATCACTGCCCGGCAAGAGCACATTATCATCCCTTCAGATAGGTGAAGTTCGAACAGAGTTGGGTTTAGCAGGGATAATCGGTCTCTTTCTGCAGCCGCCCGCTGCGGATCGCGCGGACCGAACGAACTCTCAATGCGCAGTGATGGCGCAGTGCCGGGAGCCGGAGCCGGGCGCTCGCCGTCGGGCCGGAGGCCGCTCTTCCAGGGACGGCTTGTTAAATTCTGAGCTGCACGCCAGAGAGGCGTTTGCAGGCAGAGCTGCAGAAGGAGTCCGAGGAGTTTGCCGGGGAAGATCAGATTTATTGTAAATACATTAGAGCAAGCGCTTTTTCACCTGTGTTTCTTTGACGTACGTGCGCTTTGTATCTGGTTAGCTGATCCGGCGGCACAGGCTTCTCCCCCCGTACGGTTGCATATATTAAGGCTTTTAAGAAATATAGTAAAACAAAAAATATGACCTTTAAAAGCATGGTTGAGTTGCATTCATTTTATAACCATCAAAGCAACTCTTTACTGTTGTAAGGTAGAAAAATCAATGATGCAATCTTTTTCCTTTTGCCTCGTGCAATCCGTAATTGAAATGGAAAATCAAATGAACGGCTAACAGATAATTGTTTTATCAATATTCCCTGCCTGCCCTACAAGGGTCAGCCTAGAATGATCATGAGCCACGGATATGATGAGGACAAAATGTGAAATTGAACAGCAAGGAGGCAATAAATCAACCTTGACAAGAAAGAGTGACCAGCATGTAGCTCTTGTAGGCAGCTTTTGGGACACTTTTTGTCTCAGGTGTCTGCACTGATTTAAAAATGTGAGAATATAATATTTGAAGCTCTACCAGCGGATAAACAACTGCACACTATTTCTAGGTTAAGGCATCATCAAAGCAAAGATGCCGCAGCCGAAAATAGGAGGATGTTGGGGCACAGTGCGAAAAATCCCACAGTAAAATAACGGGGGAGTAACAGAATATTCTGGGGCTGTTGCAAGCAAGAAATTCTCGAGCCTTTCTATCTGCTGCTAGAAAACTAACGAAGATAGTAAATATATTAAAATAAATTTTTCAGGCTGTTCTTTTGCTGCTCCATTGGGCATGAAAAATGCTTTGAATCATGTTTCTGGTGTTTTGGGAGCTTCTTGATGCCGGTGCCAGAGCAGCCGGGTCTCCTGCCGGCAGCTCGTCTGGTCAGGGCCGTTCGGCCCCGGGTCGCGGCCAGCCGGGCCGGGGTGCTCCAGCAGCCACCGACGGCTGCTGCCAGCGCAGGGGAGGGCAGTGGGCGGTGACCCCAGTGCCGGCCCCGCTGCTTTGTCGCGGGGTGCCGGCGGGTGCCGGGGGCCTGGGCAGTGGGAGCGTGGGGCGTGCTGCAGACCCGCAGCTGAGAGCGTTGTGGTTTTGTGGCCACCCCCAGACCTTGGGGCAGATCCTCATCTGCTGCAGATTGCCGGTGGCTTCGGTAGAGGGAAGATCATTTACACCAGCGAGGCCCTGCCCCACTGGTTTTTCATGTTTCTTGTTGTTAAATCGTGCAGCGTTCCTCTCCTGGAAGAGAGAACCTCTTGCCTGCGTTGGTCACGTGGCGATGGGGAACGGTGGGACAACGGGCTCGCAAAGTGTGCCGGTGCTCAGGTGAAAGCCCTGGCGAGGCCAATTTCATAGCGGTCTGCTGCGGCGTGCGAGGGCTCCTCCTGGAGTGGGGCGAGCACGTGCCAGAGCCCTGCCCCGGCCCCCCGAGCCCCCGCGGCGGGGCAGAGGGACCCCGACCAGGCACAGCCTGTGCGCGGGGCCGGGGAGCCGGGGGGGCTTCGGGGCAGATTCCTGGGCAAACGGGCGAGTCGAGATCGTACCTGACACACGCAGAAGTACGAGACAAACGGCTTTTTGCTGCGCCGATGAATCCTGCCTGTATTCGCTGTGAGCAGCCCTGGCCCCGGGCACTGCGGGGAGGGCGGGCGGCTGGGTGGGCGCTGCCGGCTGCGGGAGTCGAGGGGTCCTTTCCCTCCACAGACAGAGCCCCTGGCGCTGACGTCCCTCCTGGTGTGCTGGAATGGTTCGTGGCCTTCGCACCTTTCACTGGGCGGGTGGACCAGGAGAAGACACCGTTGCTCAGGGCGGGCTGACTCGGGGCGAAGTGGGGTGACATTTGCAGGAGCCTTCATGCGCTCTCCCCACCGGGTTCTTGCTTCGGCTGCAGGAGGGAGATATTGAGGTGCCCTGGAGCAGCAGCTGGTCTGAGGGTCCTGTGGCCACCATGCTCTAGCCTCCTGCTCCAGGCATCACGTGTGGGAGTCCACCTGTCTGCCCCATCCCATCCCACCCCACCCCACCCCACCCCATCCCATCCCATCCCACCCCACCCCACCCCATCCCATCCCATCCCATCCCACCCCACCCCACCCCATCCCATCCCATCCCATCCCATCCCACCCCACCCCACCCCATCCCATCCCATCCCATCCCATCCCATCCCATCCCATCCCATCCCATCCCATCCCATCCACCCTCCTTCAGCGGAGGTTTAGTGGAGGACTGGCTCGGGCGCAGTCCGCATCTGAAGGACACCATCCTGGAAGCGTTATTTTTAACCTTGGCTCTCGCTGTCCTGCGGCGTCCCTGGGGAGGAGGGGGTCTGGTGTGCGCGTGGTCTTGGAAACAGCAATATCAGGAACCCAGCAAAACAGGTTGCCAGCATGGAGAGTATTTTTTATTTTAAGCACAGTATTTTAAACACACCATGTCCTCCTTTCCCAGGGGCAAGGCTGAGAGACTTAAAAACTATTTTTTACAATTGGTTTTTCAAATTTGTTTCTCATCAGGCCTTTTCCCACAGTAGGGGTGGGCATGATGCTGGCAGCACCACAGCCCCCGCCCTGGGGGTCTCGCAGCCGGAGGGACTCGGGGGAACCCCGCAGGAGCCATCCCCCACCTGCAGAGGTGGGGGGGTCTCCAGCAAATTTTGGGGCTGGGAGGGCACAGCCCCTCACCCCACATGGGCCAGGCTCAGGGGTGCGTGCCCCAGCGCCACGGGGCTGGGCACTCCAAGGGGCACGGCGAGGGTGAGAGCAGCCCCCAGCCTCCCCCCCGCCACCTCGGGGGGACGGGGGTCCCCCTCCCGCTCACATCGCTGATGTAATGAAGTGTCAACTGTTACCGTCCCCGTCCTCCGCGTCCTTGAAGCCAACACGGTTTAACCAGGAGTCTCTCCAATTTATCAGCAGTTAAAAATAGAGGGGAAGGATGCGAAGGACAGTCCCTGCTCCCCAGGAGCCGGGGGCTGAGCGCGGGAAGGCAGCCTCAGCGGCGGGGTAGGACACGAGACACGTCCCTCACTTTTGTCCTGCCTTTGGACCTGCTCCGGAGGGTAGGAGATTAAACCAGAAGCATGAAGGGATGTGTAGACAAACACAAAAGATCAGACGAGATCATTACAGGCAGTAACTGCTTCCATAACAATATTACCAAGCCTACGGTATCTGTAGGCCTTCTAATAAACACAGCATAAATCCAGGTGTGCAGGGAGGCACGGGTATAATCCGCCACGTCTTTAACATGCATCCAAGAAATGCCCTAAATACATATTTACACCACAGTGCCTGCTGACTCCAAATCAGCTGTTCAAGCAGCCAGGCTGTTAATCCGCATTTTAATGCCACTGGTCTCTCAGGTGAACGTGTTGGGTGAAAATGATTCCCACTGCAGTATCTGCTGCTCGGAGGCTGGGCACGCTCGTGGGGGCACGAGCTCGGCTGTGGCCATACGCGTGCCCTGGTCTGTCGGCACAGCTCTGCCCCGGCTGGGGAGCACAGGAGGGCACGGAGAGCCCAGGCTGGCCGTGAGCGTTTTCAGCCCCAAAACGCATCCCTGGGGTCCGCGTGCGGGTCAGCATGACGGCGCGGGGGCTCAGGGGCGAGCTGTGGGGCTGGGGCTGGACCCGGCCGTCCTGTCTTGGGCATGCAGCTGACTCTTCTTCGGCCTCCGTTGGGTGCTGGACACATCACCATGATGGACACACCAGCACGCAGCAGTGCTGGTTGGGTTGGGTTGGGTTGGGTTGGGTTGGGTTGGGTTGGGTTGGGTTGGGTTGGGTTGGGTTGGCCTGGTGGCTGTGTTTTACCGGGCCCCTGGATTTGGCTTGGAGGGTTGTGGGATGCTCAGGCTCGGCGAGGGCCGGGCTCCTCGCTCACTTTCCCAGCGCGACACCTCCCTGTTCCCACCGGCAGTGCTTGGAGCTGCTCCTGGCAGCTTTTGGCGATGGGAAAACAGCATCCCTGACATGCTGCAGTCACAGGTGTGGGTGTCATATGAGGGTCTTGGCTGGAGACGAAGACTGGGCAGAGCCTCCCCTGTCCCTCCATCCTCCAGGGCCCGGCTCCGGTCTCCCTGCAGCCTCCTGTGCGGCACGGCTCGCTCCCCGGCTCTGCAGGTCCTGTTGGGGGGTGTCCTCTGCTTGGCAGCCCAGTTCCTTCTCTCTCAGGGCCCAGGCTCGCTACCCTTGTTGGGAAGCGGGGCAGCAGTGGAGGGGCCCCGGGAGGTGCCGGCGCTGCCGGCGGGGCTGTCGGTGCCGGAGCCCGGCTCTGGCACAGGGGCTGGGCAGCGACCTGCCTGATCTGTATTTTGGTTTTTGGAGCACATTTATTTTTGCTGACATTGATACAATAATTTAGTTTCCTTCATGAATTAGATTTGGGGAATTTGAAACTTAACTCTGGTAGTGCTTCTCTCCCAATTTATTATGTATGCTTAAATAAACATGTTGAATTAACTTTATAAGGATTGTAAAAACTACAGATAAAACCGCTCTAGAAAATCAACATTCTAAATCATGCTAAGTCTCTTCCCATTTTGCTCATCCTCTAGCAGGGCATTGACAAAAATATGAAATTGATTTGGTTGAAGGGTGTTAAAGAGCCGACAGCCAAATGTCACAAACAATGAATGGCTGCAGTGTTGAGAAAATCAATAGGGAGGTTAAAGCTGGTCTTGTGAAAGACTTGGCAGACTGCTCTGTTCCAGGAAGATATCTGTCTTCTGGCCTTGGTTGCATGATCAAAAGGAAAACTTGATAGGTTTAATGAAGGGAGATACTGTAAAACTGACAACAGAAATATAGACACTGTGGTAAACTGCAGTGCACATCAGTGAGTGGAGCTATTAGATACATTTTTCAGTCTGAAAAAATATTTATAGGTAAAGATGTCAAAAAAATATTAGTGCATTCCTCCACTTCTCCGCATGCGTTCCCCAATCAGCACACGCATTTGCATGGCGTAAACAAGGGTTCGGGCTCTGTGTTTAATTGTACAACACGATGGGAAATGTATAGGGCAAAATAATTAGCATGATAATTAGAGAATCGTAATGTTTTCAAATAATTGCATGATGAGATTGCAGAGCCAAAGTGAGATTGGAATCTCTTCTTCATTTGGAGACGGCATTTCAGCAAATCATAAAAGACAGGGAAAAAGTGAACGGCTCTTCCATCAGTTACAAGCACGGCGGTGTGACGGCAAACTCCTTTAGTCCACCCCAAGGTGCTTCACACGGGCGTTGTGTCTCATGCTGGTTTTGATAAATATACGGTTGGGCTTAAAATCAGTTTTGTGAATATTAGATCCACAAATATAAATGAGGATGCCAGCCATTAAAAAAGGTTAATAATGTTAGATTAATTTTGTTTTTGGAATCAACTTGTAAACAAAATTTGCACTGATTTACACCTGACCGATTAGCAGTGCTCCTATATAACATATTGCATCATCAGAGAAAAAAATTGTTGAAGGTCTGAATTATTACTTCCCACATATTTGTTTTCCAAACACAGCATTGCACCTAAGACTAAACTGTATAATAATATTTGAAATAATGTGGCACCTTTGCAGCATTTATTTTTCCCCAGCACTGTGTTAAGCATGTATGTTCATCTCACAAGACTGTTTGTGTTCGTTGTCATCTGTCAGTTCTGGGTATCCTAGCTTCCTTTTTTTTTTTTCCCCTAGAAAAATGAACTCATTAGTTTAAAACTCCCAAATGCCACATTCAGCTCAAACAGCGAAGATGATAACCTGTAAAAAAAGAGAGGAGAAAAGAGAGAAGTAGTCTGGCAGGTTTTCTGCAAGTGGACGCTGTAATAAAAATGCCCCCTACTTTGTTGGGATGGTGTTTGTAGGGCTGCTGCCATATGTTACTTTCCTTTTTAGCTGGGATTATGCCATCATTATTGCTGATAAAAGCTGTTTACTGCCTTGGCAAAGGAGTGATGCTTGGCGCAGTTTGGAAGCCGCCATTCAGTTTACAGAAAAGTGCATTTAGTGCCAGATGCTAGGATCCAGGGGCTTTGTTATCTTTTCCCATTATTGGGATCCTCCATTGTCTGTTTTTTTCTCCTTTTAACTTAGCACTGGCTTTGTTGTTTGTATTTTAAATTCGCTTCAGTTCAGGCAGGTGACATTGCAGGTTTTAGCTCGCGGTGCGGTGCCGGGCGGCGCGATGTGAAGCCGGTGGCTGGCACGGACTGCGTCTTCTCGGCGCAGCCGGGGGGGATGCCGGGTCTGGGTCCCTGGGCGCCGGGTGGTGGGTGCCCTGCCCGCGGAGCGTGCTCAGCTGTGTGGGCTGGGGGCTGCGGGGTCCCTGGTGAGGAGCCTCGCTGCACCGGAGCCAGCACGGCTGTTTGGGAAACCTCAGCACCCAGGGCCTGGCGCAGTCACTGGGCTGCAGCGAAGGGAGACCTGCGGAAAATGTGTAAATGAAAGAGAACATCATATCTGAGGCTGAAGGCGGCCATAATTCATATGTAAATGCTCTTAGCGCAGACTAACAGAGCTGTTGGATGGGCGGCAGCTCCGTTTGCGCCAAGCTTTCCATTAAAAACTGTTATCTTCTCCGCAGAGAAGAGAGTGTGTCTGGTCTGAGCCTTGCTAGCAGCCGAGGGGAAGGAGCAGAGAGCCGGCAGTGCTGGGGTGGTGGCCGTGCCGCCGGGCAGTGCCAGCTCTGGGGCACAGCGGGGACTGTGCCCATGGCCCCGCCAGCCGCCCCGACACAAGCCCGGGCTCGCTCCCGGCTCCGCGCTGCGCGGCGCCCAGCCCTGGGGACGCTGCTGTGCCCACCGTGTGCTCCCCCACAAGTGCCCCCACACGTCGGGCAGCGCGGGGCCCGCGCCGGCGGCTCCCGGGCTCTTCCCCAGCACCTTGGGGGGTGCCACCGGCCTGTCCCCCGCTGAGCCGCTCATCCTCGCTTCCTCGGCGCTGGGCCCCTCGCTGCCCGCCGCAGCTCCCGGCCCCGGCACGCGGTGATCCCCGGCCGGCCTTGTCTGCCTCCGAGGGCCGCTGCCGGTGTGGAGCGCGGGGCAGCATGGCGGTGCGCGGCGAGGCTGTGCGAGGGTCCAGTGCCGGGCGGTGCCCCCGCCTCAGCCCGTCACCTCCTCCCGGCAGCCCCACGAGGCCTTCGGTGGCCGCGTGCGGCCGGGACTGGAGCCGCCACCTCGCGCGGCACCGCGGGACGCTGCACGCATCCCCCCGCGCCCCGTGCCACGCAGCGCCTTGCGGCAGCGCCTCAGCAGCGCCAGGCACTCGGATAAAGCATCGCATGGTGTGGTTTTTCCGCTGTTTTTCTCCTGTGAGGAAGCGCAGTCGCGGCCTGCTCCGGTGTTGGTGGCGTCACCGAGAGCCCCGCGCCCGGCTCCCGAGGCAGCGAGCACCTCGGCGCTGCTGGCCGCGGCCGCCTCGTCCCAGCCATGTCCCCGTGCCTTCGCCCCGCTGTTCCCCATGAGCCCCTTCTCCGTGCCCCTCGGTCACTCGGGCGGGATGCGTTTGTCAATCTCACCTTGCTACAGGCGTGGGCTCGCTCTTCCCAAATAGATTTTCCACGGCCCCCGGCCCCTCTGCCGTGTCCAGGGGCCCCTCGGGCGCCGCGGCTGCAGGCCCTGAGGCCCCAGTGAGCCGCCGTGCTGGGTGCCCCGCGCCGCATGTCCTGCACGGGTGCCCTGTGCCGCTACCCCGTGCTGGGTGCCCCGCGCCGCATGTCCTGCGCGGGTGCCCTGTGCCGCTGCCCCGTGCTGGGTGCCCCGCGCCGCATGTCCTGCACGGGTGCTCTGTGCCGCTGCCCCGTGCTGGGTGCCCCGCGCCGCATGTCCTGCGCGGGTGCCCTGTGCCGCTGCCCCGTGCTGGGTGCCCCGCGCCGCATGTCCTGCACGGGTGCCCTGTGCCGCTACCCCGTGCTGGGTGCCCCGCGCCGCATGTCCTGCGCGGGTGCCCTGTGCCGCTGCCCCGTGCTGGGTGCCCCGCGCCGCATGTCCTGCGCGGGTGCCCTGTGCCGCTACCCCGTGCTGGGTGCCCCGCGCCGCATGTCCTGCACGGGTGCCCTGTGCCGCTGCCCCGTGCTGGGTGCCCCGCGCCGCATGCCCTGCACGGGTGCCCTGTGCCGCTGCCCCGTGCTGGGTGCCCCGCGCCGCATGCCCTGCACGGGTGCCCTGTGCCGCTGCCCTGTGCTGGGTGCCCCACGCCGCATGTCCTGCGCGGGTGCCCTGTGCCGCTGCCCCGTGCTGGGTGCCCCGCGCCGCATGCCCTGCGCGGGTGCCCTGTGCCGCTGCCCCGTGCTGGGTGCCCCGCGCCGCATGCCCTGCACGGGTGCCCTGTGCCGCTGCCCCGTGCTGGGTGCCCTGCGTCGCTGCCCTGCGCGGGTGCCCCGTGCTGGGTGCCCCATGCTGGGTGCCCCATGCCACACTGCGGCCCCGGCAGCGCTGGCACCTGCGTGGGGCGAGCCAGGCCGGGCGCGGTGCCGCGCAGAGGCGTGCAGCTCGCTGCTCACCCCGCTGCTCCCATATTCTCTGGGGAAGAGGCGCTGCCCTGCGTCCTGCTGCCGGGAGAGACGCGGCTGGAGCCAAACGAGGGCAGTACAGCGTAATGGAAGGCTCTGCAAATGAAAGTTTTGTTTCTGCTTGTGCAGTACCTTGTTTCCCCCTCGCGTATCCTGGGAAATCAGGCTGATCAATAGTTCCCATTTCAGCACAACTGCAGCAAGCGTTACAACTGTGTAAAATTTACAGCATTGTCTGCTGTAAATTTTAATTGGAAAAGCCTCATGGCTTTACCCTCTATCTTTGCGCCTTTAAATGTATTTGCTTTTAAAAAAAATCAAACAAATTTACAACGTATAATATCATGTCATACACTTTTTATTGACAGTGTAATATACACAGTCCAAGCCCACATTCCTGCTGGAAGAGAAAATGGCCGCAAAAACACCTGGAAAAAGCCGGGAGTGCCAACGAGGGCACGTTTGGGAGCGAACGAGCCCGCTGCGCCGGGTGCCACGCAGCCTCGCGCTGCCGGCGGGAGCGACCCTCGTACTCTCGCGGTGTGCGGAGCCCGGCAGAGCCGCTGCCGCCGTCGCAGCCGTCGCAGCCGCCGCAGCCAGCGCGGCGAGGAGCTGCAGCGCTGCGCGGGCAGGGGAAGATGTCGCTTTCAGCACAGCTTTATTTCTGTCACAGGTCAGGCTTAAAATGCTGTGTGATACAGTTATTGACTCTAATCTGGGCATAAACACAAGTCCTCAAGCACCAGCCCAATTAATAATTTGCATAATTAACACGCATATTAAATAGGGACTGGCCTTGCATCTGTATTTGCAGTGATAGGGGTAATGAGGGCTAGCGGAGCGGCGCCTCGGGCTGGCGTGAGCAGACGTGTGGCAGTAGTAATTTTTGCTTGGATTGACAACTGCTAGACAAGCAGTCCCAGCATAAAACTAAACCCCGTTTGGCAGAATTAATCGTTGACAAACTGCTCTTAAAGCTGTAACATTGTTTCTGTCAGTTGTTCGGTTTGATGTCACTGTTAGACATAATAAATCAATAGTGTCAGAATTTGGTAATGTTTATAGCTAGCAAGGTTTATTATTTCATATGACTGTCATGTACAAATAGTGGTTATCATGGCTGCCTCTAAATTATCAAAGGCAGAATATTGTCTGGAATATATTTCTTAAATTCCTTCCCCAATTAATCCTGTTGACCGGTGGCAGTGATGAGGCCCACTTGTGCTTTGGGGGGGATGGTTTTGTCCTCTGTACATTTTTTAAAGAGAACTTTCAGCCGTTGTACACGGCAAGATTTATTGTCTCTGTCTCTCAGGCTGGACAGCAGGTCTTTGCTTTATGGACCGCAGGTTTGCTGCTCGAGTTGCAGATTTTAGGCTGCCGGTGGATTCCCCCGAGCGGTTTCACGGTCAGCGTGGGGTGGGCAGGGCTGAGGTCTCCTGGGCCAAGCAGGGTTGGAACCGCAGCGGCAGGCACGGGGTCCAGCCCTGGGATGGGGGTTGATCACCCGCCGGGAGCAGGTCGCGGGCAGGGGTGAGGACAGACTCCTGCTGCCACCGGGAGCGAGCCCACGCGTGCGGGAGAACGCGTGCCGCGGTGCGCGGGCGGCTCTGAAGCGTGTGCCGACGGTACCCGAGCACCGCGTGGCCTTGGCGGGGCCAGAGCAGCCGAGGTCCCCTCCTGCGTGGTACCCCGTGCCAGGGCCCCGGGGAGGACGGTGCCTCTGCTCCACCACGGCCGCGTGCCACGCGCCTCGTGCCACAGGCCTTGTCCCAGGCGCTGCAGCAACACGCGGTGCCTGCGGTGACTCTGAGCTCGCCTGCTCCCCGCACTCGTGGCACCGTTTCGCCCTGAACACCGGGGTTTGGCCCACCAAGCCTCTCTGCTCGTCCCACGTCCCCTGCCCCCCCGGGCACCCAAAGGGAGGGGCCGGTGGGATGGGGCAGTCCCTGCGCTGGGCTGAAACTGTCCCCTCACCAAGGCAGCGTATATAAATTATGACAATAAATTACTGCAGCCCCAGGGTAAAAGAAGCATCAAGTTATGACTTTTACATGAGTATTTAGTCAGCCATTCAATAAAAAATAGGTCTTCCAGTTGCACAGTACCATTTATCAGCTACATATTTATTATTTATCATAGCTACACATGATGCAAATGTGAATTACCTAAGCTGCTCCTCCAAGGAGCACTTGCTTTTATAGAAATGTAAACATATATAATACAGTTTGCAAAATCAGATACCAGGCTTTGAAAGGAAGAAGAAATTAGGGATGCAGATTTTATTTTTGCTTGCGTTTCTATGTGATAAATTATCTGTGCTACAATTTCCTTCTAAAGGTCATTTCCAGGATTAACTTTTCCCTAACTCCACGCTGCTCTACGGAGAGCTCTGCATGGGGATGTGCGGGAGCGCCCAGTGCCCGCTCGTGCCTGGGCAGAGGAGAGTGGCACGGGGTCACGGCGCGCACGTCTGTGGCCAAGGTGCTTTTGCAGGTGCTTGCATGCGTTCGTGGCGAGGGCTGATGCTGACGGCCGCGGCAGGGCCCAGAGCACAGCCGGGCTCGCCGGGGTCGGCCAAGGTGGGGGCTCAGCGGCTGGAGCCGGGGCAAGGGGGCTGTGCTGAGCCAGCACCGGGCATTCCCCCGCCAAGATCAATCTTCTCGCCAGGTGACAGTCACCTACAGGCAGGAAATACCTGCCATCATTAAAATTCCTCCCACATTTATTCGAGCTCTGGTAGTCTATAAAGTGATTTCAATTCTAAAAGAGGGATTCGAAGATTTCTTCCCAGCCCCGTGTTTCTGCAGGTTCTGGGCTCCTACAGGGAATTTCAGGCCTTGCAGCATTTCACTGACATGAATTACCTTTCAGTTTCAAAAGCGTTTTCACAGCCGAGAGCCCCTTCCCGGCGCAGGAGGGCCTGGGCAGGCAGCACGCCACCGGCGAGGGCAGCTCGCCCAGCTCCCCTTGGCGGGCACGGGGCTGGCGGCGGGGCTGGGGCCGTGCGTGGTCGCCGGCACCGCACAGCGCGCGGAGCAGGCGTGAAGCCTGGCCCATGGTCGCTGCGCTGCCGTGGCCCCGCGCTGGCACGAGGAACTGCTGATCTTCAGTGCTGGAGACCCTGCTCCTCCTCCTCCTCCTCTCCGGGGACGGTCCCCTCTCTCGGCCACCCCCACCCCTGGGCCCGGGCAGAAGCCCCTTGGGGCGCAGGGGCAGCAGGAGGTGCGGGGCTGCTCCTGCCCCGGGTCAGCCTCGCCCCTCGCCGTCGCCGTCGCCCTGCGCTCGCCCGCCGGGGGCTTGTAGCCGGGGGCGGCAGGAGGGCTTTCCTTCTTTGTTTGCAGCAGGTGATGATAAAATCTTTCAGAAAGATTGTAAATGACAGGGATGAATTGCTGAGGAGTTGGAGCTGTTACAAAGCTGAAGTGCTCAAAGCCAGAGCCGTGGCCGCGGGGCACGGCGGGTGCCTCAGCCCGGGGTCTGCTTCCCGGCTTGCAGGGGTGATGTTTGCGAGGGAGGGCGGCCACCCGGGCCGGGCAGCGTCCCCTCCACCCTCTCCGGGGCCTGGGCACCTCCGCAGTGTCCCGGGGCCAGGCACCATCTGCTGTGGCTCCCCACAGCCCCCCACGTCGCAGCCAGGGCTGCGTGCCCATGGGTGCGGCTGGCGCTGGGGTGCCCGGGCTGCCCCGGGCTGCCCTTGGCATCTCCTCGGCCCTGAGCACCGTCCCCGCGGGCTGGCGGCAGTGCCGGCGGTGTGGGGAGGGCGGCCTGGCCGGGGCAGCAGCCCGGCTGTGCCGGTGTCCCTCCTGGAGAGGAGCCTCCGGCCGGCGTTACACGTGGTGCTGCCGCCAGCGGGTCCTTGCTGCGGGAGGAGCGGTTCCGGTGCTGGCGTGGGTGCTGCGGTGACGTTGCTCAGCGACTTGGTGGCCTGGGAGCACCCGGGGTCCTGTCGCTGCCAGTGGCACCTGACCGCAGCGTGCTAGCGCCAGGTTGCTCCGGGTGAAGAGCCTGGGAAAAGGCCTTCTCCTAGGGCGGCGCTGGGGAAGGAGCCAGGCGGAGCTGCGCGGCCGGCGAGGAGGCGCTGACGACCGGGTGGGCTTTCTGGGGGGAGGTCATTAGTTAACGCATCCGAGGGCTGCGCGGGAGGATAACAGCACATCAGTTAGGATGCTAATTCACTCGACTGGCAGCCAGCGCCGCGAAATGACAGCTTGGAGGGGTGCGGGGGAGGGTCTGAAAATGGCAGCAGATTGGTATTTGGAAAGGGGAGGGAAGTTTTATAATGATGAATAAGAAAGATGACATTTGGTGCTCACATTTAGCTTGCGCGGGCTGTCCGCAGGAGGGTCAGCGTGCGTAACCTCCCGTGACGAGGCCCGGGGCTGCCCGGCAGCTGACTGGGTGTGCACCCTTCAGCGGGAACAAAAAGAAAGGCCCGGATAATTAGGCCAAGTTGAACTGCAGGAGGTAGCCAGCTTCGCTGCTGCCTTTTGTATATTCATGACCCAGCTTGATTGATGGAAGGACAGTGTTTGGTGACACTGTCATTTGCAAGTTGAAAGGTAGACTACAGGCTGGAGCTATGCTCAGATGTGCCTTAAAGGGTCCCACAATAAGCTCATTTGGATGCTGATGATGTTCGCATCTGCATTTCTTTGTTTCTAACTGTTTCGGGAGGACATCTGTTAATTTGTATAGATTAGCTTGGATGCTTTCATTTAAAAACATCAAATTACGTAGAGGGACTGTTTATTATAAAAGTTTCCAGGAAAGTTTGAACTGATTTGGAAACCGTGCAGAGCGTAATATTTAAAAGCAGGTTTAAAGAAATAATAGTAATACTCATATTCGCGTTCAGCCTCCCATGCCCAGGAATTAAGGCTTGTATTTCTGCTGCAACGTTATCAAGAAGCGTTAGCAAAAGCATCTGTTGAATTATAAATTTCAGGATAAATGAGGCTTGCCAAATTTCATATCTGCTCAGGAGAGGAGGGCCTCCTTCACTGGACAGTGAAAGCCTTTACGTGTGAAGGGGGGGGAGGAGTGAAGTGTAATTAATTCAAGAGGGAAAATGCTTTTACTGTGTAATATTTAGTCACATATTTCAAGAATAATAGCGCTCCTGTCAGAGAAGTTACATTTTTTACAGGTATTGCTTTGAGAGAGCTAGTGGGTTGTGAGCGGGAGGCGGCCTCACGCCTTGGGGCGGCTGCCCTCGGCGCAGCAGCGGTTGGCTGGCACACCGGCACCGTCCTCGCCGGCTCCGTCCGCGCTGCGGTGGGGCACCCGGAGCTGGTCCCTTCCCGCGGGAACACGCCACCGGCGCCCGACCCAGCGGAGCTGGGAAGGCAGCGGGGACGGCTCTGGCTCCTTTGGCAGTGACCTTTGCTCGTCCGCCCCGTCCCTGGGACCTGCCTGTGGCTGCTGCAGCCGTAGAACCTGCTCTCGTTCCAGGGACTTTCGCGGCCGAGCAGGCTGTGCTCCTGCACTTCTGCTTGGCGCCGGGCGTCTGCCTCCCAAGGAAGCCTTCGCCGTCCCCGCTCACGAGGCCCAGAAATGTGGGAATTGGGGTCAGGAGACGGCCCCAGGCTGGGGCAGACACACAGCGGGGGCATGCGCCTGCCCGCTCCTCCTCGTGCCCCCGAGCCGCGGCGCGCGGCCGTGCTGGCAACAGCCCCGGCCCAGCACTGCGCTGCTGAGGCACCTTCCCTGCGTAACCGCCTGTCAGTTCGCCCGCACTTGGAAATTTATGCGTGTGACTCCCGTCTTTGTATTTACTCCAGTTAACACATAAACTCTAATTACTCAGATGAAGGGAGCTGGGAGTCCATAAATGGCGAGTGGCATGGCAGAGCGTGGCAGCTGCCCGAGCACCATGGGGGAAATGACGATCTGGGGCGCACCGGCAGCAAGCAGACGTGTGGGGCTGGGGCCGCGGGCAGCCCCGGGCGCTGGGGACGGCCCGAGACCTGCGCGTGCTTTTGAGAGGGCCGGGCACGGGCTGGGGGAGAGTTTGGGGCCAGCCCTCACCCCTCCCTGCATGCGGACGCGTGCCGTGTCCCAGCACATGCCCCCTCCGACAGAAACGCCCGTCACCCCCAGCCCGAGGGGCACCTGCCCTGCTCCGCGCCCCACGGCACGGCGTCCTGGCACGCTCCGGGATCCTGGCAGCCATCCCAACGCCGCGCGCGTCCTCCTGGCCGATTTAGTGGGTGGAGATCAACGGAGGGTTCCCAGGGCAGCCGCACGCCGGGCGTCGGTCGGCTTTTTGCCCTGATTTTTGGGACAGCAGCACGGTGGCAGCATGCCGGAGCCCTGCCGTGGGGAGAGGGCTGCCCCAGGCGGGGGTCCGCCATGCTCCGGGTGGGCACGCGGCACGTGCGGGGCTGGCACGGTGCGTGGGGCGCGGGACCGGGCGCGGGGAGCGGGGCGCAGCCGGCGTGCGGTGGCTGGGGAGCGCAGCGTGCTGAGGCAGGGTGTTACGAGCACAGCATATGCTGGCTATTAGTGTGCCTTTTATTTAATTTTTTTTTTTTAATACAGTTTACATTGCTAGTGGCGGTGCAGGCTTAATTGCTACCTTGCCTGAACGCAGCTGAGTTTTGTAGTTACTCAAGCAGGAGGTTTTTAAAACTGTGAAATAGTTTCCCTTCCTGCATGCCCCCAGATCAGGTAGAAAATGGGGAAAGAACTGCTAAATGATGTATTTAGAAAAAGCTGTTCTACAAGAGTATTTGAAACATTACAGATCTGCCAGAAGGTCCATTAACATAAATGTTTAACTCAGACACACACAAACTTATGTACCGAAATGAAAATGTTTCATGCATTAATTTGCTGCAGAAGGTACTAACATAACAATTAGAACAACATTCTGCCTGCTTATACTTAAATTTCCTGGGGCAGTGTTTTGGTGGTAACGCATAGCGTTGATGTAGGATCTCCTTGACACTGCGCAGCACACCGCAGCGCTGCGGTTCAGTCTGTTAAATCAAATTCTTACAGTTTTAAACCTGGTGTCGAAGGAACGGGGAGAGACTGGCGGTCACGCAGAGCTCGGGGCAGACGGGTGCTGGCGGCGGTGCCCTCTGCGGTTGCTGCGCCCCGATCAGGCAGCGCCGCGTGCCCACGCTCCCAGCGCCCCGCGCTCTGTTGGGGCACTAACAAAGAAACCTGCCTCTTCTTTAGCTTGCTTCGGCAAAGACCGTGGAGGTAAAGCAGAGGAACCGTGAAGCCAGCCAGCGTAGCGCTGGGCTCATTCCGTTCGTGCTCCCGGTTTGGCTCTGTCGCATCCCTCGCTTTTGCTGGTCTCGGTGTTTGCTCCCGGCCCTGCCTTTCGGCAGGTACCTGAGTGCCGAGTACTCTCAGCGTGCAGACGCTGGCTTTGCTAGCTGGGAATATGGAGGCACGGGGGGTTTCCGTCCCCGTCCGCAGCTGATGTGGAGCTGGGTGTTGTTGCTGGCACGCTGATCCCGTCACATGGTGCTGCGCCGCAACCTCCGACAGCCGCGGCGCGGGGCGGGGGAGCAGCAACTGCAAACATTCCTCCTCCGAGCAAATGCTTGTCCTAAACTGAGCACCGTAGAATAAAAATGGAAACATAAAAATAGCAGTTGGAAAGATAAAACAGCATTTATAGTACTAATAAAACCGTTGTGGCTTCCACAGGAAAACATGCTTTGTAACCTAATGCTTACCTGGGAAGACTGTCGAGTTTCGGAGAGTTATAGCTGTTTTTGTAAGAGAAGCACAGAGATTTGCTTCAGGGCTGAGTGATAGATTCTCCTGCCTGGAGCATCCCAGTGTGTTTATACATGGCTTGTATGGCAGCTTTCATAAGACATTTACCCCATGATTTGCGATGAGCTTATGTGTGAATAATTAATGGCAATTAATCCTTAATTACAGTAATTAGGCAAGTCACAGGAAATTAAGCTGCAGCTGGAGAAGACCATGCCTGGGAAGAGAGGATTGGGGGCTGTGTGAATGTGCCATTCACTGACAACATTACGAGGATGAGCAGCATTCAGCAGCTTTGGCATTTCTATTGGCAGCCTTGGGTAGGACAAGAACGCTCAACATTAGCAGCAATCTATAGTTGTCTACAAGAGTTTTTAGTTCAAGTGCCAAAATGTTATGTTGCATATGGTGATTATCTAAGTTTATTGGTTGCCATAATTCAAATGGGTGTAATTGTTTTTGGCTTGATAGTGACATTAGAAACTGAAGCTTTTATGTGTTCGTAGGTTCTGCTGGCATCAGCCATGGTTCGACTTCTAGAAACAATTCATCCAGGTTTGCAATTATGAAAACGGGTGCTACAAATGGCTTGAAATTAACAGAGAAATTTTCGATGATTAAAAAAAAGACAATGGCAAAACTGGCAGTTTCTTAGTGGAGCAGCTAATTGCTTTATTATTAGCTGCCTTTCCCATTAAAATGAGGGCTGCACGAGGTACGGTGTGCGCAGAGTGTGCTGTCTGGTCTGGGGAGCGTGACCAAGTGGGAGAGAAATGGGAGTGCTGGCAGGCAGGAGTCGCGGGCAGGAGAGCCCGGTCTGAGGAGACCTCGGGCGCCAGTCCCGAGGAACGCCACGGTGCGTGGAAGCAGAGCTGTGCTAGAAGCCGTTGGCCCTGGGCAACCCACAGCCAGGCTGTTCTGCAGCTCAGGAGCAGCAGCCTTCCCCATCATTAATGTGCAAAGTTTTTAAACCTCATGATTAAACATGTTTCAGTAATTTACTGGGTTTCCAAGTGGCGATGTTTGTGCCAGCTCCAGTCTGGGGCAGAGGCATGGAGGGGAGCACACATTAGTATCAATGAAACCCACAGAAAGCAATCAGTAATTTATGAGCTTATGGAAGAATGCCCACATGTTCTCATCAAATTATAGGGTTCCTATAATTTACTCAGTGACTACAAGGTGCACGCTCCCAAACCTGCTGTGGTGTGTTATCTGAACCTCTGATTAGATTTAATCCAAACAACTAATCTGTTAAAGGGTCCTGAATAAATAGGCGATATGGCCAGGCCAGGGTATTATTTCAGACCAAGACGACAACTGATGAGGAGGTCAGCCAATTACACACTAAAACGTGCCGTCCTCTGCTGCGGGTCAGGTACGTTTGCAGCGACCCAGCCCGCTGCAGCCTGGGTGCCCTCGGGTGCCCGGCGCCGTGCGGGTGCCTCGCAGGGGAGGCGGGAGGAGGATCTCTCGCCTGGTAGCAGGAAAAGCCTCTAGCCAGATGTTTGTGAGATCTGTACTTGCTTGTGATACGGGCGCGTGTGATAACTTCAGCTCCTTGCATGTGGAATCGAGATCAATTTTTAATTTACTTGTACGCATGGATGACTCATTTGAAAAAGAAAATTGTGGCATCAAAAAAAAGACATTTCAGCGTGCATAGCTTGCTGCATTTATCTGTTTCTCATGCACTCCGGAGTGGAAATAAGTCACAGTATCTTAATAATGGTCTTGATTTTATAAATGATTTTTCCCCTTGAAATAAGCAATCCATTCATTTTAATATGTAGAATTGGTTTGCTAGCAGGGCGACAGTTTAAAAAGACTTCCAACTGTGACACAAGTGCAACCATATTGCTTCCTATTACTCGCTAAGGTAGTTGTTTAGAAGAGAGAATGTTCTCCCTGGAAATGTTTAAAGTGCTGTAATTTTATTTAGGATAATGAGGATTTATAACAGTTTTACCATATGAAAACCTGCCTTTAGACAGAGCGAAATAGGCGGTTGTGGTTATGGAGCGTGCTAACGGTGGGGCTGTGTGCGCGGCACGGCGCGGGGAGGTGTGCGTGTCTGGGCGCCCAGTGTATCCGTCACCGGGCCCGGAACGTTCCCCACCGCCGCCTGGGATCATTCATCACCAGCATGTATGGATTTCTCTGCTTTAATCGCTCTGGATGTTAATTAAAATCCTGGTTTGTAGAATATTTTAATGTTGAGATTTGCCCAGCTGCACAGCCTTAGCTATGCTGTCGGGAGCGAGCCGTCGAACAGCAAATCGCGGAATTTCAGCCTGGATGGGAATCGGGGGGAAATTCCAGCCGGGCGGAAGCCGCGGGGAGTTTGGCCGCCGGCTTGAGGGGCATCGGGACTTCAGCGCTTTGTGCTGCCTCTCTGCCTCGCTGTAAGGTTGCCTGCATTCTATTTTTGCTGTTAGGCCTTTACAAATTTTTACCTCATTAAAAATGCTTTCCTTTTATTACTAATGCTGCTTGCCGTGCGCCGCTGGCCGAGCCGAGCTGGTGTCAGGGTACTGGCTTCGCAGCGCATTTAATGCCCTGTTTGTACATGTAAAGGAGAAGGAATTGAACTGTTACAGATTTTATCAGGTTTTATCTCCTCACTGAAAATCTTAGCTCTCAAAACATTTCTAATTTCCCTTATTTGAAGGCTCAAACAGTTTCAAATTACTGCCCGTGGATTGTTCTTGACATCGAGAATGGTAAATTTGAGCTGTGGAAACGCTGGAATGTGTGGTGTGTGCTTTTCCTGAACAAGGGAATTCAGCGGGTAAATTACAGTCATTTACTTGGAGTGTAATTTACTGAGAGCCTTTAGGCAAATGCAGGAGAAAGGACAGCAGAACAGAAAAAATAGCTAAAACGGGGCTCCCCCTCCCTGTTCACATGAAATACAATCTATATTCACGTGACAAGGAGAATAAAAACTTTCTTATTTAAAATATGTATAATTCTTATTATTTTTTCAATTCATAAGGCAGGCATTTGTAAGGATGACTGATTTATGTGAAGATAAGATTTTAAATCTCGCTAAATTATCCACACATCTTCTTAGCATTGTATATATTGCATGTATCGGTATCTGCATGCAATCATCCCAGATTTGAAATTGATAAAACTGTTAATTTTATGCCTAATAACAGATCAAATATCTGAAACTGTCATCGAGCTAAATGGCAATTGCTGTTTTCATCCTATGGAAATATCCAATATTTAATCAATTTTTCAAAAACAAAAATGTTTATCTAATGGAATCTGCAGCAAAGATATGCACTTGAATTTTTATTTCAAATTAGAGCATAGAAATAAATACCAGCATATTTTTTCTTCATTTAAATGGTCGAAATATGTTAAAGAAGCAGCCAGCGTTTTGCAGTCTCTAAGTACATGCACATGCAGAATAATTCTCGGGAAGTCTTCGGACCAGGGCTTTGCAGGGGAAGCGGCGTGCGCGGTCGTAATTGCTGAGCAAACAGAAGGCAGTGCTGTAAAGTGGTTTTGTACAGCATATTGTAATCTGACACTTAAGTTGTGCCCTGCATTACCCCGTGTCATAATTGATGGCTAAAGAAAAGCACATGCTATGCTAATCCTTTGTTAGAATAGCTTGTTAAATTGTGGTTGCCAATTTAAAATAAACTATGGAATGCTGGTCTATATTTTAAGGTTTGTAGTCTACAGTTTTAAGCAGTCATTTTAAAGCTGTTTTTCAACTTTATGTTGCATGCACACTATCCTGCCTTTGCACACAAGGTCAGCACGTTTGCGAGTTTAATGGCAGACCATCAAGAACAAAATCAATGAGCTGCGTGTTTCACGCCGGTATCACAAGGGATTTTCCCGTTTGTAGCACATTTGTGTGCTGATCCCGAGTCGAAGATGGCAGTGTGGATGCCCGGCTAGGGCCGGCCCAAACGGACGTCGGACGGTTGATGCTGGAAGTTGTCTGAACTCGCCCTTTTCCCAGACTCGCCTTCTACTTTTTGTCCAGCTTAGCAGGTACAAGCAAGCCAAGACCCCCTCCCTGACGGCCGCACGGAGAGGAGCTCCGCTCCCACGGCGCACATTTGCAGGGGCTGGAATTTCTTGACTGCGGGTCTCAAATCAAGGTCTTCCGTAGTTGGTGCGAGGAGGATTACGAGGCTGCGTCTGAATAATCATCTGCGTGCTGATTACTGGAAATAAAGTGGCATTATTGCTTGCGGATGAGATAAGGCAGCCCTGCCCCGGGAAGGCGCAAGTGCGAGTGCTGCGGGATTTTATGAGTCCCGGCGCGGTGTAATCAGCCGCCACCAGCTCTGACGGAGGGATAGCTCCCTGGTCTGCGGGGGAACAGATCCGGTGCCACGGAGGGGAAATGTTACTTCTGCAGAAGAAAATGATTCAGTGTTGGCAGAAGGGTTATTCATTTATAAGGGATTAAAAATGACTTCAGTGTAATACCTTTAATGTGTAATAATGGTCTGCGGGGCTGTTTCCTGTCTAAAACAAAGCGTTTGACTGGCGTGTTCATTTTGATCCACTCGGTTGTATGGTATATTAGAGGGGATAAAGGTATTATTTTTCAGCTATTGCATATTCGATTAAACGGGCGAGGACCTGCGGTTGGTGTGGTCCTCGCCCACTGGGTAGCAGGGAGGTGCGAGGCGATGCCCTGGCCCGTGCCTGACCCTGGGGACGCCGGATTCCCAGGTTCCTCGCCCGCCTGCCCGGGACATCCAGTCACAGCCTGGCCGTGGCGCGAGGCTCGGCTGCCCGGCACGGCTCGTGGGGCAGGGCCGCTTCTGTTCGTTGCATTAATGGCAGTAAAGAGAGTAGAAGTTGAAGCCTGCGGTGTGCAGAATGCTTTTGGCTTTGAGAATTGCAAAAATAAAAAAAAAAAGAAAGCAGGAAACCTTTGCACTTGAGCTCTGTAGGTAATTAGCTGTGTCGCTTTCAGAAGAGCAAGCGCTGCGTGTCTGGAGGTGGGGGACGCTTCGTGCAGCCTGGACCTGGGTTCTGCCGGTGCGGGGCTCGCCCTCCTGCGCTGACGTCCCATGGCCACTGCCCAGAGCCTCCCCTCCCCTCGCACAGAGCTCCGTCACAAGGCCTCGCCGCGGGGGCTGCACGTGTTTGGGCACCAGTCCTGGGCTCGCAGGGATGGTGACTCCAGTCCTGGGCACAGAGGGATGGTGACTCCAGTCCTGGGTGTGGAGGGATGGTGACTCCAGTCCTGGGCACAGAGGGATGGTGACTCCAGTCCTGGGCATGGAGGGATGGTGACTGTGTGGCAGGCAGAGCAAAGGCACGCAGGTGACAAAACACGTTCACGCTCAGCTGAGCTCCACGGACCAGTCGTGTGTCCTCTGGCAGGGCCTGATTTGTCCGTTCACTGGGTAGTAAGAGGAGAACCTGATTCAGCAGACAGGGTTTTACTGGTTTTTAGGATCTAATAACAGGTCTCACTGTGTTGGATGCTGGTTTTGTTAAAGTTTCAGGTTTTGGGATCACCAGAAAACCTCGCCTTCCTAGCCAAAAAGGCTTGGTCTCCAGCCTTTACAGGCACGCTGATAAGGTTGAAAAGGCGACCCAGAGCCTCCACCCCAGGAGGGCAGATGAACAGGGTCCATATTTATTACCGGTAAAATTCTCACATTTTTTATATTAGCACCGATGAGGGGAGGAGGAGAGAGGGATCTGACGCATATTTTTTGTGAACCAGAATATTACCAGCTCGGTAAAGGGCAGCATTCTCAGAAGATCCGACCAGTGCTGGTGCGCCTGGAAGCACGAGGCAAGAAAGAAAGATTATGCAAAAATCCCCAAATTTAAAAAAAACCCTACAAAAAGGTGTCTTTCAGTGTAACTAAAGAACAAACAGCAAAGCAAAATAAACATATAGTGCTTGCAAATGTACTTTTGTTACAGATCAAAAATACAAGACAGAGCACTATCTGGTAGTAAAATACAAGCAGAATTAATCTGAATAAACATTTCCAGCATGGCTGTTCTGGAAAAAAGGCGTGCTCTCCTTGCGATGTTTGGTACAAAGTGCCGATAGCACAGCTGAATGCTGCTCTCCTGCTTTAATGCTCGTGTGTTTAGTGCAGAATTGCTGTCTGGGTTACTGGGAAAGGAAAAAAAAAACCCCAAATGAGCCAATTTTGACTGGAAGAGGCAGGATTAAAAGGCAGGATCATCCCTGCACAGGGCTGCGTCGGCTGCGCGGCTCACTGACCGTCGTGAGGAGTTGTGTTAGACTGAACCCCGTGCCCGTGGAGTTCCCTCGCGGGGTGTCCCGGGCCCTGTCCCCGCTTGCTGCCGGGGATCCCCGCTGCTGTTCGGGCGCGAGCGCGTACACCTGGTTCCAGCTCTCAGCCCGAACAGCGTCTTTGTATGAATATGTGCTTGGAAATAACGTTCCTATAGGTTCTGGTGATATAAATAATGTATGTGGAGAAGCTCATAAATGTAAGCTCGAATTTTCCTCAGTAGTTTTTGTTCTCAATCACCTTGATGAAACAATCTTGAAGGCGCTCTCCTTTCCATGGCATTTGGAATGAGTCCCTGACAGGCTGATTTTCCACCCCTGTTGTGATGCTGCTTTCTCTAGTTAATATTCCTCTGTAAGTGTCGTACCAAAGTAAACCAAAGGAGCCCAGCTCATGACACTAAGGCTGCATTTGCATTAATTATGCAGTCAGGGCTGGTGAGAAAATGCTGTCACAGAGAGAGAGGCAGTAAATGAGAACCCTCCGAGTGCGCCTGAATGAAGAGCATTAAGTTCATTTACATGGGAGCAGGACGCGCGGCTCAGGCTGCGGAGAGCGAACAATGGCATTTCTCTTGTCGGCTCGCCCGCCGTTATTGTTCTGCGGCTTAATGACTTAAAGGCAGAGAGGTTGTGCTGACAAAAAGACAGCCGAGATCCCTTTGGTATTAATAACGGCAATAATAATTAATAATACCCCACTAGTCGGGAGGTGCATGCCGGACCCCGAGTCGGCGAGGCCCTGCGGGCGGGCAGGCCGCGGCCTGGCGCAGCGCGAGGCGTCCCGCGCCGCCATGGGCCCCTCACGCCGCGCCAGGCCCGGCAGATGTCGGGCGGTGCCGCCGCCGAGCACCCCCGGCCGGGCCCGGGCCCTGCTGCTGCCCGGGGAGGGCAGGCGGAGCTGGGGGCCGCGGGGCCGGGGCGGGTGGCAGCGGGTGCTGGGCCGGGCCCCGCCAGCCTGGAGCGGCAAGCTTTCCGCTCGTTTATTTTGCAGTGATTTTTCGCGTGTTCCCAGCATCCGAGGCTGTGGTGCTGTAGCAAAACCGCTCCTCTTGGTGCCAGGACAAATGGTGAATATGGCTCATTTCACCTCAGGAATTTCACGCTCTCCGCTGCCAAGAACGGGGGTCCCTGCAGGAGGGGTAACGCAGCGGGGCTGCCCTGTCACCAGCCCCCGTCCCAAACCCACCTGACGTGCCAGGGACCCCTCCGGCCGATCGCCCCTCTGAACAGGGGCGTGAGGCTGAGCGCGGGAGCGTGCACCGGGCGTCGCGGGGAGACGGGAGCGTCGGGAGGGCTGGGTGAGGGCTGGGTGCTGGGCACGGGCTGGACGCCCCGCAGCCCTGCAGCGCTCCGCTGTGAGCGGCGGTGCCTGTGCATCTGCACCGGGGCCGCCCCGCGCACCCACTGCGTCCGCACCAGGGCCGCCCCGCGCGCCCACTGCGTCCGCACCAGGGCCGCCCCGCACGCCCACTGCGTCCGCACCGGGGCCACCCCACACGCCCACTGCGTCCGCACCGGGGCCACCCCACATGCCCACTGCGTCCGCACCGGGGCCGCCCCACGCACCCACTGTGTCCGCACCGGGGCCACCCCGCGCACCCACTGCGTCCGCACCGGGGCCGCCCCGCGCCCACTGCCCCTCGCCTCCCCAGCGCCTGCCCACCCGCCCCACGCCTGGTTCTGGGCCAGGGCGCGGGGCTGGGTCAGAGCTGTGCTGACGCGGGCGGCCGCCCTGCGCGGGGTCCCCGTGACGCCGCGGATTCTCCCGTATTCACTCACAGCAGTCGGAGGCGTCTCCAGATTCTTCTCCTGCCGTCGGTGTGCACGTGGGCGTCATGTGCATTGCGGATTGAAGGCAAAATCTGTGACCCATACCCTTACGGAGGTGCAGACGTGGAAGGTGTTCGCTGTGTTCACTAAGGAGAAATATTAATACATATGTAAAATATGAAAGGTGTGCTCCTTGATCCTTTTATATGTGAAGATTAATCTCATATTATAGAATGGTGAAATAGATTGGGACTTTTTTTCATCAAAGTGCAGAGGTTTCTTTTAAAGTTCGAAACTTCTTATCTCTAGTTATCTTCAAGACTTTCAGACACTTTAAACCACAGTTTAAATTTAAAGTAACCTTTTTTATTCATATGCTGACATAATTTTTTCTTGGAATGATTTATATTTCAATAATAGCATAAATTATGCTTTGCATTCTGCGCCTTGATGTCATGCAGAAGGTGTCATCACAAGATAAACTTTCACATCCGAGGGTCAATAAATTGTGCTTAAGTAGTCTAATGAAAGTACCGCAGCTGGCTGTGTGGAGTTGTGTGCAGTGCAGCCGTGCCGTGCCGACACACGGATGCGTTAACAAAGGGCTCTGTCTGATCACACGGTGTCATTGGCTTTGACACCATTGCATGGTGCCAGTTTACAGTGATACGAAGCCTGTAATACTATATCATGCTTTTATCCACTAAATAAAAACCTGCCCTAAGTTTTATTACAAAGTAGGTGGCCTGGAGGAAAAATATATGTATTCTTTCCTTTTGGAATAAAATATGCATTTGGGCTTCTCATTTCATCTCCAATCTGTGTTATTCCTTAAAAATGCAGAACTGCCTGAAGTCCTCTTTAATATTTAATTCAACAACTTTTTAATCTGTCATTATGCTGTGATGAAGTAAGCATCAAGTGTCGCTGAAAAAGATTAAATTATACTTGGAAATAGGAATTGAAATGATTTAGGGTTGGAGGCTGAATATTTGCTTTGCACAAGTAATAATAGCAGGAGCTTGGGTGAAGCCCAGGTTTGGATCTGGCTCCGGCGGCTCTGCCGATCCCCGCTCCCTGGCAGCCGCCCCTCGATGTGCTCGGGCACGGCCAGGCTGTATTTGATGGGAACGGAGGTAGGAAGTGGAAATTCCACACTACAATGCATTAATTACTCCCTGCTACTCCTTACACTGATTTTCTTTCTCTCTGTAAACATCATAAACTCCGGTGCAGGCAACCCAACAGATAGCTGCTCCCAGCGACCCTATAATTTCTTGTTAACAAGCTTATCTTAAAATGGAAAAGCAGGAATAATTAATATCTACCTCCGGAAGAATGGATGATGCGAAGCAGTGGAACACTTGTTCCTGTCCATTCATGAGGGATGCCCCCGTGTACCGAGGGGACTTGTGCCAGCATCATCCGATTGCTGAACGTGCGCTTTCACTCTCCCTTCTTCTGCTGAAGCCACCGTTGAATTTCGCTGCCGGGGTTCGGCAGGGACGGGGAAGAGCGATGTCACCTTGCGGCTTGAGGGACCGGGGTTCAAACCTGCTCTGCGTGAAGTCAGCCCAGCAGTGCCCGTGGCCCCGCGTCGGGACGGTCTCTGCGTGCTCGGGTTGGCACTGCCGGGCGCAGCGCCGTGCTCTCGGGGAGCTCTGCGCCGAGTGGTGGGTGACGGGGCAAGGCGCGGGTGGAGGGAAGGGAGACCGTGGTGGGGCTGGACACCCAGCGCCCTCCGACGTCACAGCCATTTCTGATCATAAATAAAAAAGAGAATTCTGGCACGGTGGTGAGTTTTCCAAGGAAGCATTTCTTTGCAGCATTAATCATAGCACTACCTGAGAGAAGAAAAGCTGTCTCAAAGCACAGCTTTCTCTGAGCTGTGAGGGAGAAGAGCTGGACTGCAGGAATATTATGGGAATTCCTTTAATGGCTGCCTGTATTACAGGAGAGTTGTGTCTCCACCACTGCAAGATTTAGTCCAGAGTTTGACGCACCTTGCAGTCCCGCATGAGAAATGGACCCACATTGTTTGTTTGTAGTTCTGGGCAAACCACTCTTTCTTGCACAGCGTATTGTGAAAAAGAATCCGTCTCTCAGAGGCAATGCATTATTTATAATTATTCTCCCTTCTTTGTAGAAATGTGAATACCCATATAAATAATTGATTGCCATTATTAATTGGGGAACATGCAGTGTTTTTATACAACTCCTGTTATCTGGCGGGAGTTGGGAGCGCAGCGGCAGCTCCGCTCTCGGGCGCTCCCCACGCGTGCGGGGCCCCGGGCTGGCTCTCGGTGCCTGCGAGGGCTGATCCGCTCGGGTGCGAAGGCGAGTTTGGTCTGGCAGGGACAGAACTTTGCTCTAGTCCAGGAAGATGTAGAGCGTGCTGTCAGAGACCAAGCCTGATATGTGCTGCTGTAGAGCTGAGCACCTTTTAACCTCTTCAGACTGTAAATTCTGAGCAGTTGATATTTGAGTGTAATTCCTCTCAAACTGGCATTATTATTTGATTGCAATGAATTACCTTTTTAAAAAAAATCATAAGTATAAATTCACTTGACTGATCCTGCAAATTATTTATGATGTAGTGTTTTGGTCTAGGATAACCTTTTAAAATAAATCAGTTTTTCAATAATAGTTCAATGTTTGCCCACCTAATGGTGTTCCCATTAAGATCTGCATTTGTCACCAACCTGCCTTTTCAGCTCGTGCGGGAGACAAGTTACCGCCCCTAAACCCACTATGCTTGTAGGGTAAAGTAAATGCATGTCTTTGTAGGAGAATAAATAAAAAGAGCAAGCTGAGTCAATAAGCGGGTTCAATTCATGCCTCCAGCAATGGCGGACAGCTCATTTTGTAGATGTGGGTGTTTTGTTTACATTTATAATGCAGCTTTATTTAATGCTGACAGATATAGCTTGTGGCAAATGATAGTCAGAATGTATGAGCAGTCATAATGCTTCTGTCTTCTTATAGTGTGCTGCTGAAAATAAGCAGTTCACCTCTGTTTTTATTGAGGAAAGGATATGAGACAGCTATAGCTTCGTGAGGCTATTTATTGAGTTGTTTTACTAGCTGTGAACATGCCGCTTTATAGCAGTTGTGAAAATGGACTTTGCTAGTGTGTGGGAAAGGAAATAACATTGCAGTATACAAGGGTAGTAAAAAAACCCTCTATAAATAATTTTTCAGGCTGAAGAATATTCTCATTTAAACAGCTAGAGAGTCTGATGATTTTTGCCAGATGCCAGCTTTTCCTGGGATGGTGTTGGGTTACAATTGCTCTATCAAATGCTATTAATATTTTAATGTAAAAGAAATAAATTAGAGAAGCGCTTTCACGCCAAGGTGTGCAGAAGCTTTGTAGGGAAAGTTTTGTGTTCTTGCCGAGTTCTGGGTATTTACAAACCTGTCAATATTTAACAGCGCGGCGTGATCTTTAGATCCTCAGCTCTGGCAAGACAGGAGTCTGCCTTGCTTGGCAAAGCCTGCAAAGCGCAGGGTGAATTTGGGCTAGACGTGGCGTTGTGCCTCGTGCTGACGCGCGGGCCGCGCGTGGCTTCCCGCGCTGGCGCTGGCACGCGGGGCGATGCAGGCGGGCTGCCCCGCGCTCTCCGTGCCGCAGGGAGCCGCGCGACGGCTCGGAGCTCAGGTGGCTCTGTGCAGGCAGGGCTCATCCCAGCACCCTGCGGCCCGGCTCCGGCGAGGCAAGCGGCATCGCTCTGGCCCGGCGTGGCCCGGTGCTGCGGCGGCTGCGGAGGCTGCTCGGGGTATCGACCTCTCCCACCCCGGCTCGCCCCGGCGCCCTGGCCCAGCTCCGGCAGCGGCGGCTCGGGCGCCAGGCAGGGCTGGGCTCCTGGCTGCGCGCAGCGGGGCGAGCCGCGACGCTGCCTGCGGTCGCCCGGCGCCGTCGGTGACCGGCCGCGTGCTGCTGCGGCGCGGTCCTTCGCTTGTGGTGTCTGGAAACTCGAATGCGCAGAATGTGGCGTTACGGATTAGGCCAGATTTGAGGGGTTTGCTGCCTTTTCTGTTTTGGTTCACGTGTTCAGCAGCAGCACTGAGGGGCACAAATCATTTTCATGTATGCAAAAATAATTTTGAAAATGGTATTAGTCTCAGCAGGTGAGGCCTTTTGTTTCTTCCATGTTTATGTACAAATTCCTGGGGAACACTAAATATTAAATTGAAATAACCCTCCCTTATTATTGCACAGCTATGGATTCAATTTAATTCTCTTCAGATAAGGTTTTTCTGGACACAGATTTGCAATTGCCTGTCCTGTAAATGCGGTTCAGACTACAGCCTTTTCTGCGGGAAAGGCACTGTATTTCTGTGCTTTTGGGTTTTTGGATGTAGACACTTCCCTTCTCATTCTCACGATGTTTATGGGTTACGAGAGCCCGGTACGATGTCCCCCTTCCTCCCTTAACTGGACAGGGACAGGGGTTCCCCTCTCCGCAGAGCCGTTCCTCTGCTTCACCACCTCTTTCCACGTCCCAGCTGCCAAAGGAAACACCACAGGGAGCGTGGCGGGAGCCCGAAGGCTGTGGGGATGGCGAGGCCGCGGCGCCCGCGGCGCGCAGGGACCGAGGCTGAGCCCGCGGGGCGGGCGCGGGAAGGGATCTGCTCTGGGTGTTCTGCTGGGGCTGGCGAACACGGTCGCGCTCTGCACTGCAGCCCTGCTGCTGCGGCGCGAGAGCCGGCCCGGCTGCCGGCGCTTGGTGCTGGCGCGTAATGCCTTCTCGTGGAGAGCACAAGGACTTCGAAGGCCGTTGCTTTCCTCCTCCGACTGGGTACCCCTGAGACTCAGAGGTGAGACTATAATCAGCCAAAATTTCACATTTTATTCTTTACACTAAGGAATTAGTCTCATTTTTATGAAAATAAATATATGGTCTAGCTCTCCTAATAAGACTGTCTCCACTGTGTTTAAGTAATAATCATTTATTGTTTAAATACAGTAGAGGCTGTAACAAAATGCTGTCAAGAGCCATCACACTCATTAACCTGCCAGCTAATTAGCCTCCTCCTGCCTGATTGCTGACAAGTTCTTCAATCTGAACCTATCGCTGTTGTGTCAGCGCTGAAGCACCAGGCGAAGTGGAGGAGGGCTCCATTAGATGTTTGCGAACAAAGTCTGTGCATTAAAGGTTTGTTTTCTGCACTCCAACAAATGTTACAGCATTAATATTCTCAGCTATAATTAAATTGGCAACTCTTAATTATGGTAATTAGTGCATTAACCATTTCTTTCCCAGCGTCACTCCGAGGCGAGGCTGGGGAGCTGGAGGCGAGAGCCCAGGCGATGCCCATTGCCCTGGGGGCTGAGCCTCCAGTCCCGAGGCTGCCGGCGTCGCAGCGCGGGGCGCGGGGGGGAGCAGGGAGAGGAGCTGGGGTGCGGCAGAGCTGGGGTGCGCAGAGCTGGGGTGCGGCACCCAAGGCTGTACACCCGGTGTCGCGGGAACACCTATGGACGTGCAGTGGATACGAATGTCCCCACCGAAGCTGACCATGGCGTAGGACAGCGGGAGCAGGGCAGAGCAGGTTGCCCTTTCTGCGGTCTCCCAGACTCTGTAATTGGTCGCCCCAGTTTTCTCTCTCAGAGACTTCAGGAAATGAGTTTTTCCAGTCTCAGTGGGTACTTTTGAACTGATGCTCACTTGGCAGAACCAACCTGTGAACTGCCAAGAAGTGCGTTAGTGCCCCGGTATTTGGAGTGCCGTAGCAGCAGACGGACAGCGGCCGCGCGTCCCCGCTGGCATGGAGAGCCGCCTGAAGGACCTGACGGTGGGAGGCAGGAGTTCAGAAGGTCTCCAGTCCGTCTCTGTCGCCTCGTGGCACTGGGTGCCCCTCAGCGTGCGTCTGGTGCAGGGGCTGAGGGCTGGCTGCGCTGCTGCCCTGGGGTCAGCTGGCAGTAGGTGCCAGTGTATTTTCGAGGCCTCCGTTCCTAGTGCGTTTTAGCCAAGACTCTTGAGGGCTTTGTAGCGTGACCAAAGTACCCACAGTCTTACTCACCTTCTGGGGAAACTGAGGCACGGGGAGAAGAGGGTTGTCTAAAATCAGACTGCAGTTTCGGCGCAGGGTCGGGGCAGAGCCCTGGGTGCCTGCTGTCGGTGCCCAGCCCAGTTCTCCGCCCCAGCTCCTGCGTAGCACCCCCCTCCTTTGGCACCCAGCGACAGCCCGGCGTTCGCCCTGTTCTGTTTACACCGGCCGTGGCGGGGATGCTTTGGAAATCCAAGCAAGGTCAGTGCTAAATGCTAAACAGCCGGTGAGTACAGGGCTGGTACTCATCTGAGCTAAAGATTGAATAAATGTAAGACCAGCTCCCAGCACTGAAAGTGAATGGTCCCAGTGGGGCCAGGCGGGAGGGCCTGAGAGCCTCAGTGCCCCTGCCGACGATGCTGCGGTTTCCTGGCACGCCGACGTGCCGGGCCAGAGCACACGTCTCTGCGTGAGCCGTGTGGGAGAGAATCTTTCCAGCCAGCCCTGAAACCTGTCTCCAGGTTCAGCCCTTTATTCCGGGGAGAAGGGAAGTTCTGCCCTGATGTCTCTGGTGTAAGACAGCAGCTTTCCAGGGGTAGCAGTTCTTGCTGCTTTCAAAGGGGGAAAAAGTGTTACCTTGATATTAGCTTTTTTTTTCCCCCCTAGCGCATAATAATTCTGTATGTATATAGTAAAAAGGGAGATAACCCACGGCAAATTTAATTCCAGATTGGGTTTTTGCTTAATGTATTATTCATAGTATTATTTATATCCTCACTTAGACATATCCCTGGCAATGAACCGAAAACTTAACTTTAACAGTAACGGTCACCTCTGTTTTGGGGGCGATGGTGGGCTGGAAGCCTTTGGCTCCACTTCATCACGCCGCAAGGGTTTTAATAAGGGTTGCAGTGTGGGGGAGGGTATTTAATGAGGGGCTTGGAGGGGGGTTGGTTGGCAGCTTTTTTTTTCCCCCCAACATTTTTGCTGCATGACCTGGTTTTGCATTTTTCTGCATCTCTGTTCATCTAATTAGGATGTTCTGAAAAGACCTGGACCACTTATTGTACAGAACTGTAGCCTGTGGGTATTTAATAAGGAGCTTTCAGTGGTACATTTGCATCTTTTGCTTGGGGTCTGAATAGCGAATTACCTTAAAGATCATTAGAAGCGCTGCTGTGTTGTTAAAATCAGGCCACGATATTCTAATGACAGTTTAAAACTTGAGGCGTTCCCTGTGACACAGCTCACCCCAGCGTAATGGTGTGTTGCGCGGGTGACCCCGGTATCAACCGCCGGTACGCGCCGGCTCTTCCCCCGCGCTGCTGCGGGCAGGTGGGCTTCCACCCGAGCCCCCGGCCACCGAGGGAGTGCGGCAGCGGTGACAGCGAGCCTGTGGCTTGCGGTGTGCGCCCCAGTGTGCGGCTGTTGCACGGCACCAAAGCCTTCCAGGGGAGAGGTGCAAGGTGGAGCCGGTGGGCGGGAGGCTGCTGGTGCGTCCCTCGCCGCCCCGCTCGCTCCCGTGGCCGAGAGGACTTGGCAGCCCAGCCGCGGGTCGGAGCCACGCGCGGCGTCGGGCACCGTCGGCCCCGGGCGCTCTGCAGGCTTCCCAGGTTTGCCTTGCACTGCAGCCATGGGTGCTCCCGGAGCCGCTCCGCGGCGGAGCCGTGCGGGCTTTGGGAGCGGGCGGGAGAAGCCGGGGCCCAGGGACAGCCCTGGGGGGCTGGGGCCAGCGTGGCCGGCTCGGCCCAGGGCTGAGCCCCTCCTGCATCCTCGGCTTCGTCCAGCTCCTCCTTCCACGCTGCGGCCCTGTCTCCATCAGCTCCTTTCAGTTAATGTTCCCCCTCTCCACGACGCGTTTTGTGGAGCTCCGAGGCTTTGTGGCGGCTCGGTCGTATGGCATGACATGGAGAGGTTTCCCGCAGAGGCTTTCACATCACGCTTGCCAACCGAGTGAAAATGCCAGCCGAGCGCTTCTCCCGCTCTTCACTGCAGCCTCGACAGCTGTTGGTGCCGGTGTCCGTCAGCAGAGGAGCACGTGCATGGTTCGGCATTTCCCAGCTGCCTGGTGGCTGTGTCCTGGCCGCCGAAGTGACCCCCAGCCCCAACCCGGGTGGCTGCGCTGGGGCGTCCAGGAGCTGGCGGGGCCGTGCAAACGTCGTTCCTTCGGCCGTCCTCAGGCGTTGCAGGAACCAAACCCGCTTTGTCCCGAGGGAGCTGCGTCGTCTGGGGCGGAGAGGGGCCGCGGGGCCGAGCCGGAGCACTTTTTCTTCAATAAATAAACGCTGATGGGGGAGGACGGGCTGTGGTGAAGTCCTGTGCTGAGGAGTTGCGTGGAGAAATGAGGCACCTTCAGGTGGATCCGGTGCTCAGGCAGGGGAATGTTTGTAGATGCTTTTTAAGTTTAAAACTGGCAGGAGTAATCTGGTGATTTGGCAGAGGAGCTGTTTGTGCAGAGAAGAATTTCTCTTTAAAAAATTCAGCGTAACCAGCATTATTTTTTTCCTCTGGGATCCCAGACAATGAATGCACACGCTTGTTCATTAATATCAGTTGTCTTCTGCAGGGAGTATCCAGATTTGTCGTGCCAGGTTTTAAATTTTTAATGTATTACCAGTTCTTACACGGAGCAGGCCTTTTCTTTGTTCTTTTTTATACTAATACTGTTTTGTATTCAGCCTTGCTCTCGTCTGATACATCTCTGAGTATCCCTTATAAAAGCTCTCCGCTTATCAGCGCCTGTGAGGTTTGACAAAGTCTGTCTTTGTGAGTTTCCGCAAACGTACGCTTCCAATTTTCTTTTCAGAGCTGCTGGGTGGCTTGCGCAGTAATTGCTACACGCGAATCCGCGGCTGCTGCGGCGACGCCGGTGCCGTGGCGCGGGACGCGGGGCCGAGGCGTGGGTCGCCGCGGGGCCGGAGGAGCCGTCGTCTGCGCAGGGACCAGCGGCGCGTCGGAGCCGGAGGGGAGCCGGGACCACGTGGGGAGCGGGGCTCCTGCCGCAGCCGCTCGCCCTGCGCTGTGCCTGCGCCGCGGGTTGTGCCGGGCGCAGAACGGCCGCGGGAGATCTCTGAGCTTTTAGGCTTCCGGGACAGTTCTGCTTCGGTCCCTTCCCCTTTGGAAGATGCTGCCGCTGTGTTTGTCGACGGCAGCGGGACGCGCGCTGCGGAAGCGGGGTGGAGGCTTCGCGCCGGGGCGGCACGCCGTCGTCTGGACCGGGGGCTGCTGCCCGTTCGCGGCGTGGCGGTTGCTGCCGTGTTGTGCTCAGCCCCGGGCACGTTCCGGGTGCAGCGAGCTGAGCCAGACCGAGCGATTTGCATGACAACTGTAACTCTTAAAAATCATGCTTGTAAACATAAATAATTAATCACATTATAGTTTTTATCATCCTTTTCCTTCCTAGCAGTATCAATAAGTAGCTCATCTTCTAGCAGCACCTGTTAAACCCAAAGCTGTCAGTCTTTATTTTCCCCAGAGAGCTGGAGAGAAATTTGTTATGCAATAATTTCTCTTTTACTTTGTGATGTGACTTGGGTGTGTTTTCTGCTGATCTGTGTGTACAACCTGCAAGATCTGTCTCCTGTGTGTGCTTGCTCCGTGCACGCCCTCCGCCAGCCCGGGACCCCCTCGAGGTGCCGGCCGCGCTCCTCGCTGGGTGCTGGCCGTGGGAGCAGCCCCTTCGAGGCGGTGGCAAGGGGCGGTTGGTGCCCGGCCGCGTGTCTCGGCGGTGCCCGGCTGCGCCGGAGGAGCCCTGCTGGGACAGGAGCCTGCACGGACCCACAGAATCACAGAATCACAGAATGGTAGGGGTTGGAAGGGACCTCTGTGGGTCACCCAGCCCAACCCCCTGCCCAAGCAGGGTCACCCAGAGCAGGCTGCACAGGACCTTGTCCAGGCGGGTCTGGAATATCTCCAGAGAAGGAGACTCCACAACCTCCCTGGGCAGCCTGGGCCAGGGCTCCGTCACCCTCAGAGGGAAGAAGTTCTTCCTCAAATGCGCTGCGAGTCGGGGTTGCCTGCAGCCTGTGGGCCGAGTGCAAGGATAGGCGGAGGTGTTGCGTGGCACGGGGAAAGACAGGCCGCTCTCCCGCTCTTTAGGGATCGTTGTGGCTGTTGTTGACGCCGCCGGACGGTGACGAGCGCAGCCGGACGAGGGGCCCTGGCCACTCTGCGGGCTGAGCAGAGATGGGGATAGGCCATGCGACAGCCCCCAGCGGCTCCTCTGGGCAAGAGCACCGGCGTTCCGAGGAGAGCCGTTATTTGCACTCCATTTCCCTGTTCCAATGGACATGTGCTGAAGAGTGCCTCCTCCCAGTGAGACCCGTTTTGGGGGCCCCCCAGCCCGAGGGGTTCGGTCAGGACAAACCGCTCCCTGTCCCTCCCCTGCCCCTCCGCCCTCCTCTGTGCCCAGGACCCCGTCCCGGTGGGCAGCCTCAGCCCGCACCCCTCCAGCAGCACGACGTCTCTCGCTTCCCGGTGGCCCCGGCTCGCGGTTAAGGGCCATGACGACTCCGCGGGCGCTGGGCGCATCCCGCAGCGGCACGGCGTGGTGCGAGGGGCTGGGCGGCTCCGCGTTCCGGCAGCCCGCGCCGTGCGTGGCGGCTCGGCCCGGGGCTGCTCCCCGTTCCATCTCCCTTGCCTCAGGAGCCCGGCTTACGCGTGTCATGTCCCTGCGCTGCGCAGGGTCCCTTTGCCCTTTTGGGGTCAGGTCTCTGCTCGATCAGCTCCGTCCGTCCGTCCGTCCGTCCATCCCCCGCGTCGCTGCCTGCGCCGTTCGGCTGTGGGTGCCCGGTGCTGCTGGGTGCCGGTGGCACGGGGAAGGTGCTGCACGGGGCCGCGGCTCCGTCTGCACCTCCTGTCCCTCTCCCTCGGTTTACAGCCCTGAAACTCCAATTTAATACTCATGCAAAGAGGGCTGCAATAAATCTTATAGTCAGCATTAAATATTGTTTGTTTTAGCTGCCTTGCACTTCGTGTTTCCCCTTTTAAGGGGAGAGCCATTACGAAAGGTTAGATTCACAGTTAGTGGCGCTTTAGCTCTCCCTTTTGAATCAGTGAGGTTGCCGTTTTATTGCTCTCTGACTTGCACTTCAGTGATGAGAGTAAACTAGCATCAGATTAAAGGTCAGCAAATCCCATCAAAGAGAGGAATATTAGGGGCACAGATAGTTGGAGAGGCAGCACACCACTGGGTATTGACAGGGTGATTCCAGGGTATCACTCAGCAGAATTATAGCTGCCCAGAGAGTCAGTACTGCTTTAATGAGCCTGTGTGAAGAGGAAGAGGGTGGATTTATGTAGTTCCTCATAATTTTCTGTAGAGACTGTTATTGCAGACATTCTGTAG
Source organism: Opisthocomus hoazin (assembly GCF_030867145.1). Lineage (NCBI taxonomy): Eukaryota > Metazoa > Chordata > Aves > Opisthocomiformes > Opisthocomidae > Opisthocomus > Opisthocomus hoazin. The sequence continues at coordinate 17,680,843 of NC_134432.1, forward strand.
AGTGTTCTGGTCTTTCATTTAATTCAAAGGTCCTGGAGCTTTTCCATCCAAAGGTTCCTTTCTGTTAGCTCAAATCAAAGCTGACATCTCTGCCTTTACCACCTGAAGCACCCGCTGTGGGCAGGGCTTTTCCCTGGCAGGTTCCAGGTCTCGGTGCTGGTAACCTAATCTGCGGGTCCCGTGCCGGGGGCTCGCGGGCGCTGCATTTCACCTCCGGACAGGCAGCTAAAGCGATCATTTCTGTTTCATTCTGAAACGGGCGTTCGAAAAAGACGAGAATTTACAGCTCTCTGCTGTGATTTCTGGGCTGGGAATCCCACGTAGTTTCTGTCCCTTTCAGGTGAGTATTACCTTTAGTGCATGGTTTGCATGAATATATATGTGCTTTCTTTGTTTTGTTGAGATGCAATTAAATAAAATGCAGACAGCACAGAGGAGAGACGTGCCTCGAGCAGCCCCATCAAACTACAGGTGCATAATGGCATGTAAACCTCGGCGAGGAGAGCACCAGGAGAGACAACAAAGTCAGCAGCATTTATTTCTGCTGCTTCCTCTCCCTTTGTTGCCAGTATATCAAGCAGGAGATCTAACGCTGATGCTGGGCAATAACAAAGGAGTTGCAAACGTTGTCCAAACCCAGTGCGTTTTCTCTGAAAACAGCTGTGTGCCTGGTTACATTAGAAGGCTGGCTTGGTATTTATACAGCTTTTGTTTACAGCTTGCTAAAAACAACAATTTATGAGCAACTTTACCGATCAGTTTAGAATCTGTTCAGTTTTATGACCCAGTGTAGATATCCATTTATGTGATTTATTGTTAGGAAATTCTACATGTATAAAACTTTGATCATATTTTCACATAAGTGTGTGTTTTTGCAATGTTGGAGCAGAGACCTCGTTCGCCTGATTTACTGCCGGGGAGCGGCCGTGCAGCCCGCGCTGTCCTGCTCGCCGGGGACCCCCCGCAGCCCCCCTGCTTCTGGGGACACTGGCCGCGTGGCACAGCCACCTCACCTGGAGCCCCCCGACAGCAGCTCCGCTGCAAGGTCTCAGGGCCTTGCTCATGATCGGGAGCAACCTGATCCAGTGACAGATGTCCCTGCCCGTGGCAGGGGGTCGGGACTGGGTGCTCTGCAGAAGGTCCCTTCCAACCCGAACCCTTCGGTGATGCAGTGGTGTCGTAGCGGGCTGCACCCAGTGCCCCCCGGGCAGCATTGCGAGGAGTGCCTGGGGGCTCTCCCGCTTCCCTGATCCACCGCACAGCCGGCTCCGTAAAGCCAGGCTACGTCCCTTACGATAACGCAGATACGATTTTCTGCCATGCTGTTGCACGCACGGGTCCTGCCGGCGACGGTGGCCCTCGTGGCGTGCTAACGCTGCGTGCGGGAGTGCAGCCACGCGTCGCGGATGGGGGGACGCCGTGCCGGGGCCAGGCCCGCTGCTCGAGAGCAGGCCGTGCAGTCCAGGTCCTGTATTCGGAACATTCTGGAAGATGGAGAAGTGAGATGGCTGCAGTAGTGGAGGAGGAAAGAAGTGCAAAGAGAAGTCAGGTAAATTATCTGCTCCGTGAAGGGTTCTTACTGCCGTGAGGGATTTACGGGTGAAGTTTACAGAGATCCATAAAGTCCATGGCTAAGCAAATCTGGTGTTTTTAACTGG